>NW_026706916.1:600000-887925 GCF_024137745.1 Phymastichus coffea
CACCAATTGACACGAGTGCTAAGTGGCTTATTTAATTTTCGAATTTATGTGCGTTCATAATTAACATTATCAATCCAGCAATTCGTTTGTGCGATTTCAATAATTACATAAGAGCAACCAAGTAAAGAATATTGCTCTCCGCGTGTGCTTTTTCTGCTTTTACGACTGATTAATGCCGATAAACGACGTAACTTGAAAAGACAATATTTTCAAACTCGACTATTTCCTTTCGAAATGATTTAAAAAGTAAGGCAATTGCTTTATTTCCCTTCCCTTCGAACTGTGAAGTATGACGACGTATGAATTTGACGACCCTCTGCGCTCGTCGGTGATTGATTTAAAAATTTCCGTGCCCACACTCCAGCGCACGAATCACAGAAAACGACTGTCAGTTTCTTTGAACGTTTTCATCTTCGTTATATTTTCACTCTCGCTGCTGCACGACCCAAATATGTGGCATAAAGTTGGCGAGTCTGAAAATAAAACTTCACGGAGACTCTCTCCTCTCTCTCTCTCTCTCTCTCTCTCTCTCTCTCTCTCTCTCTCTCTCTCTCTCTCTCTCTCTCTCTCTCTCTCTCTCTCTCTCTCTCTCTTCGAGAAACACTCCTCTTTGGCAAAGTCACGCTAATCCCCGTGTATACTTCTGCACTCATTGTTTTTTGTTTTATTTATTCCGTTAGATTATTCTAAACGTTTGGAGACTCGATATTCCGTTTTTTGCTTTCTCGTACACGTAAAAAAATAAGGTATACTAAAAATTCAAAGTATATAGATACATTCAAGCTTAGTTTTAAATTGTTGGCTATCATTTCTCATTAAATGTTGCTATTCTAAAAATGAAATAATAAATTATCTGTCAAGTTGTCGAGTGACATGAATAAAACAAAAACTTGTATATTGACAATGTACATTATATAAGAACTTTTTTTCTATACAGCCTTATCAGCACTGGCTTCATTAAGCGACAGCTGATACAAGGTTGAGTATGTACATACCGCGCGCAAAGCACATCAGTGATACCTATATCGCCAACACTGTGTAACTTATAAGTGTCCCTCGCATCTGCAAAAACCCTTTCAGCTTGGTAACACTAGAAGTGCGCGAACATACTGAGTAGTATCTATATCCTCGAGTATATAAAAGGAATTTTTTGACGATATTCACGCTTAAAAAAACACTTCAAGTCGATGAATTTTGTTTTTGAGGCTTGTATATTCAGATTGAATAAACAAATACTCGTCAATTTTGTTTTGTAATATAAACAGAAAGATGAAGTCTATTGATAAATGTTTTATCTTAATTAAATCACTCTCGCTGATCTTATTCGATTCATTAATTATATCAAAATGATTTTACTTTCCTATGGGTACATGCTAAATCACAATCGATCGATTAATCAGCGAGAGGATACAAATCGTTTAATCTAATTTCAGTTATCCATTAAGCAGATTAACACTTATTAGAATATAGTGTGTTGTAGATATTTTGTACTATTTTGACCTGATCTCAATTTTGACCACTTTGTCACATCTATTGAAACATCATTCCGTCAGATTTTTATTTTTCAGAAATACCTTTTCAATGCATTAAATCTTTCTTATCCCAATCCCGATTTGATCTTGTTTTCGTTAAATTCGCCAAGGAGAAGAAAATGCTGTATAAATTCATCTCATCATCTTCATCAAATCACTGCTCACGAACATCGTCTAGTCGATACAGTAACTGATCGGAAAATCGTGAACAAACCTCATTCCCCTAGATGTAAGCCCGGTGGCTGAAGTCAGAGCGAGAGAAGCTGAATAAATTTAATCTCCTCGTTCTTCACCCGAGGGATTCCCAACTGTTCGTATGTTACGTTAAAAAGGTGATATCTATAAAAAGACTTTTAATGAGCAAGGAATATTCAAGCTCTGTAATGATGAACACTGTTTTACATGAGATATTTTAGCTATCATAAAAATTGCAAAATAAAATGTAGATTCTTTGTTGACGTTACTGGGAATACGTACAATGTGCTTTCGAGTTAATGTAATTAAAATCATCATGTGCTGCGAATAATTGTCATTAAAATGCATATAGTGACTGCATGAATTATCACTTTAATAAATGTTCGTAAAAACATCCACTCGAATAAAATTCAAGAAATCAATCAATTTTTCAAGTCAGTGGCGTAAGCAGGTTACAGTAAAAGAAGACAAGGTGTATACTCAATCGATCACACGCTCTCTTTCGCGAGAAAACCAGTTTTGTAAGTTTGTATTTGTCGGTCAATTGATATAGTAATTGATGGCTCGAGCTCGTTTCTTTTGTGTTTACGAGTGTTCAAGGCCGCCGGCAAAATAAAAGTAGATGAAAGAACCGACGGAAATATTTTAGGCGCACCGCGCAAAAAAGGAGGGCAATTTTTAACGATAATTTAGTTGATTTGGTTATTGAGTTATCAACGGGTGCAATCGAGATTAATCGAGTTGACTAAAATTTGATTGTACTCTTGCACTTAAACGATGTTATATGAAAATTAGTGCATCAATTCGGACTGTTAGCGACTACGATGTTTTTTTAATATTATGCTTGAGGAAACTTTGTTTTAAGCACAATCCACGGAATTTTATTATGTAAACGTGGTTGGTTTCGTTCTAATATATACAAAATTGTTGAATAGTATTTGTGGTTAGTTTTCATAACAAAAGTGAGTTTTAGCAGCGATAATTCAATGTTTATAGCCGCTGTCAACATTTTATTGTAAAACATATTTTATTGGATTGAGTACGTAATAGTTTATATTTAACACACAGTTGGTACAATTATTTCGCAAAAAGAGTTAAAACCAAATGAAATTCCATTCGACTACCTATAACCTGAGAGTTTATTTGACGAGGATAGAAGAAATCATCTGCATGTAGAGATACAGTTTCTTACATATACATTTATTTTCTCGCTATTCAAATTCTCGCTAATTCAAAAATTTCTAACAATATATGCATGATATTTCCGTTTAAGGATCGCCATAATCAAACTACAAGTCCTGCTTTCGTATCAAGAAAGAAACTAATTTAATTTTTGCCTTTACGCTTAGTAGATTAATCTTCAAACAATTTATTACTTCAAATGATCCTCACGCGATGATCTCAATTTTTGATGGAAACGTACTCACTCTAAGGACGCATGATATCCACAATATATAGTTTCTTACATGACATTTCAGACCACTCCAACGACGGCTCACAGTGCTCGTCTTACTTGAGCCGTTCACGAAACTTAGCGTTGGCGGCCTCGTCTGCCACGTGACTTGGTGATCCAGGAGAAAAAAAGCGAGGGTAACAGGCGTCGCGTCGTCGCTGCTGAAACTGCTTTTCGCCGAGAATCAGCCACACTCTTCAGAATGATTTATTATCGCGTACAACGGATGTTTTAGATTCGAGCTTGTACCTAAAAGGGAAGACTTACAGCGAATTTCCAAGCCATACGACACATGGTACAATAGTTAATTTTTGTGATTGACAATGCTTAATTATACACTCTGCTATTATACACGTTCTCTTAAGTTAGTTTTTAAAGTTAGTTATAAGACTAATATATATTTCCACGACTGAAACTCAAGGTTAAATTATATTAATATAATTAGAATTATATTATTATTAAAATTAAAATGATGGAGTGCAACAGTGGTTCCACAGCATAAAAATTGTAGAGAGTCGACAGTGTACGAGTTGTATAGAAAATAAAACCACAGTATATACGTAGCAACTGTATCAAAAGCATGCATGGCAACGATAATAGTAATAAAAGATTATGTAAAAATAGTGATTGTAATTGCGAACGTGGTCTTGATCACTGCATTTGATTCATTGGCCATTGACGTAAACGACCGCGTTGCCGTAATAACCACCCCTACAGGCACATGGCGCACAAAGGGCTGTTAGATTCCACGAGAAAGCGCATAGCTTCCGGATATTGCAGGGTTACTCATTGTTTATTACGGAGATGGTTATTGATAAGCTAGCCCTGCGACGGTAGGCCTAGCAAGCGAATCGAGTGTAGGCGAGAAGGCAGGAGACAGAGATCGAAAGTATAAAAGTATAGAAAAGCTACGCGCGTGATCATGAACTGGCTGCTACGAATAGCACACATTTTTCACGCCTTCCACGATAATAGCTTTAGATACTACAAAGTACCAACGATATATCATCGTTAAATTTTAATTAGATATTGTCTACTTCTAAACTAAGAACTGAACTAAGATGACTGTTCTCAAGACACAAAAAATTTTAAAAACGGTATATATGCTAGACGCCTAGCGATCCCAGAGAACAACTCAATACTACTAAATATATGTGTCTGTATATAGGTTTCTCTCAACATATCGCACAGATATTTACTGGCGATTGCACTTGCTTCAAATATATTATGGCAGCTCCAGGTCAGCATAGATCTTATAACGTGTCTAGAATAATCTTTCAGCGGCCAATTCGCAAACGAAATTTTTCAGACTTAATGAATTTTTCATTAGGCAGCGCTAGTCGATGTCCCTGAGAGTTCTAAGTGATGTGTGTAGGTGCAAGAGCCCAAGTTTTATTCACTAGATATCACATTCCGTTAACTATTTTTCTTTATTTTCAGCTGAGATGAGAAAAGATTTCTCAGTTGATAATTAACGTTTTTATTGGGACAATTGATTGTTTAATTTTTGTTTAAGCTAACCTAGTTTCTCATTTGTATGATTTTGAGTTCAAATATATTAGTGGACCACACAAAACTAACATTTACGCGAAGAATCTCATATATTATGATTTACGAAGTAATTATGTGTTAATTCTTACGAAGTCGACAACGTATATCGAACAATAAAAATAAACATGATTAATTAAGTTTCTGTCTAAATTAACTTTAGACGGTCACTCTTATCATAATTTAGCGATATAAGCTCCCAGTTACTCGCGTCATAGAATTCGTGATTTATTAGTTTGAGTGTAATAGTTTACGGTGATAAGTCGATTACCATGACAGTAAAATGTTAAATCTAAATTTAAATTGTACATAATAACATTATATATGCATGAAGCTCTTGGTTTATCTATTAGGTGCTGCTGCTACTTATAAACAGAATAAATAATATTTATACATAGGTAGATGAAAGAGCGACAGATAGAGAGAAAGAGAGAGAGAGAGAGAGAGAGAAACCACATGATTTAGCAGGAGGTTCTAATAGTGCATTTCAATGAGCTGAATAATCCCCTTTTTGATAAACTTTAAAATTCAGTTGCAACAAGTATTAAATTGAATCAAGTATCTTTGAGTTGATTCCAAATCTTCCTCTCTCGATTGAATAATCACTCTTTGTATTCTTTTAGTATGCGGTATCAACGTGACTGTAAGCACGGTCGAACACATAAACTATGGATGAGTTTTGGTTTAAGTCACATCCTATGCGCCGAAGACTTTCAACTAACTTTCCGTACGTAAACTTGGAACGAAAACTTTTACGTTATGAAAAAAAAAACGTTTAATCGATGCGCCTGAAAAAGATGCATCGAGAAAATTAAAGCGTTCCAATTTACCCATCGACGATGCTGACGTACATTCTCTTTCGTATGTTTTTACAATAGTAGGTGATCTCGTCGCAGAATACTCAATAAGTTATATTTTTACAGAATGACGTGGGTCAGTTATTTTTGTAATCGAAGATACAATACCGTCATTTACCTAAAGAAATTGTGTCAGAGTGCTTAACCAGTGCTTAACCCCTGCGTCGAAATGCTCCGATTTTTTATAGGATTAAGCCTTTTCACAGATGTTTGAACACGGATTCCCAGCATGCTTTCGAGTTGCTAGTGCTTGATTGTGAATTAGGTGATCGATGCAGTATTGGATTTGCTCTTAGTCCTAATTTGAGTGGAAATGATTCGCTGGATTGAAAAACAGTCTAATGGTAGTTCCGTCATAATTCAAAATACGAAGAATGAATTCATAATAAGAATTGCTAATGCTAGATAATCTCGATTCATTATATTTCCGGTTGAAAATTCTGGTATATTCAGCGGAAAAGGCTCTTTGTAGTCGCGCAAAGATAAGAGATGTTAGATATATCACGAATCGACTTTGGAATGTCGACCTTCCGGAGAGTTAATTACCTTAAAAAAATCACCACAAAGACAAATGACACACCCCCCTACCGTACGATATTTATGAGAACTTCAGCTATGTCCATACTATGATTTTGTATTAAACGTCGGTAATACGTGAAAATGGTAGAAAGGTTTTCGCTTGAATCACGACTATGCATGAATGTTCTTTTATCTTTTTCCGTTCAAGTTTAACAGGCGTTGTTCGTTATGTAGGCCACGCGGATAACTTCGGAAAATATGGATGTTGGAGATCTGTTTGAAATGAGTTTCTGACATGTCAAGCAGCACTTTGTACCTCCGATACTGTGGACAATTTTACTTCTTCTCAATCGCTGTCGTTTCTTTTTAATGTTTCGATATCTTTGTTTTTGTTGTTGTTGTCGTTGCAGTCGACGAGATAAATGAAAAACGAAAAATGCACAATACTCAACGAATCTTACGATTTTTTATTGCTAATAGCTGTTTGATATCAATAACCTCTTTATTCAATTTGATTATTAAAAAACTCGATCAATATCTGTTCTGATTCTACTGTTTGTGTCAAATAATATAAACAATTTTAAATATTTTACAAAATTCTGTACTCATCACAAATCAATATTTATTTCAAACGATTCGTCAAAAAAGAAAGAAAAATAGAAAGAAAATCATTGCTTACAAATGAAAAATTCCATCTCATTCCACAGACTAAATCTACTACCCAACCAACGATTAATCTTGTTTAACCTCTCGACATTATCTTCTCTCGTCCAAGCAGCCCTAATCCTTAGTGCTTATCCACGCAAGAAAGTGAGACTATTCCTTAAAATATTTCTCACGCACTCTCAAATACAAAACTAAGAGTAGCAAAAGAGAAAGAAAGTTGTTCCTCTCGTTTCTCGATGCCGCCTGAGCGTAGGTAGCCCGATATTCACGACTGCATGATTGCAAAAGACAATACGTACGGGCACGCACTTGTCACTAGCAACTTCACTGATCCTTTTGCGGTGAGAGAAGCTATACGAGTGATCTGTGTACTCTCTGGTGATCCACGAAAACAAGTATACTCTGCGGGTAAATTATTATGTTAACGATTTGAAAGAAATGTTATCCTAATTGACCTATTTTAATCCTATTTTAGTCTGATAAGGTAGCTTTGTGGTTTATATGCGTAATTAAGAAAACAATGCTTTTTCTAAGGGTTCAGGACTGTGAAACGTTTTTTTTAATACTATATTTTGCCTTTTCTTTTTGTCGATCAGGTCATGAATAAATAAAAAGTGCCCGTGAATAATGTTTTCTTGTGAGTATATTTTTTCGGTTGTTATAAAAAGAAATTATATACTAAAAAATTGACGTAAATAATACAATTTTGAAATGCTTATTACTTAACTTCTAATAGTTTTGGCAAGATTCTAAACATATAATATGATAGTATAAAGATTTTTAAGCAGACACAAATTTATTTATTACTTATTATTTATTACTGTTGGCTATAAATATCACTATTTTAGGATACCAAAAAGTGGCGTTTTTTATTCACTCCTATATCAAGCGTGGATTTGATTAATAGTGCTTTCCCCATGTTGAGCTTTCAATACGCCAAATGTGACAAGCTTTGAGTTTTCGTGATTATTCGGATTGTTAATCAAAATTTCATTTAACTTGCTGTAATTACCTGTCTTGAATAACGTGAGTTAAATCTTACTAATATTATTAATTTTAATTAAAATATATTGATTAAAATAGTATTAATAATTGAGTTATGTATGCACACAACACTTGCTTAACATGAAAATACATGCTTGTCTTCATTTTACTTATTCTTCCTATTTTAGTCATCCTTGAACGTCGTTGTATTAGCCTTTGCCGTTATACTCTTCAAACTACCTCTTAAACATTTCAACCAAAATTCACGTACCTACATCACTATCTTTCAAAAATGAATTGGCTTTACAGCCTCACGCATAATCACACCAATCAACTGAGACATTTTTATATCATGAACATGTAACACAACGAACGCACGAATTTACTACTCCATCCTTAACACGTCTGTGTGAATGGCATAATTTAAAACGGTATCGGTCAAATGCACATATATATACATACGCACGCTTCTATAAAGTTGTGGTTTATCGATTTTCCTCTTTCTCGCGGATACATCCCTAAGCGGCAATAACTTGGATCCCTGAACTGCCGGCTCGTTCGGTGATGCACGGTGCTACTGTTGATGCTTCTGATTTTTATTGAATTTTTGAAACAGCTCTACAGTTATATATGAGATTGTATACTACTCACAATATTGCTAATATTTTCTCTGCATTAATGTGGTTGATATGTGGAGATGATCTTTGTATTTGAATCGTCCTATTAGCTTGGAATGACATATTCATCCGCAATGGTTTGTTGAATTCAAAAGTCTTCTTTTCTTTTTGCAATGTAATTCAAATTTTCTAATTAAATTAAAATTTCTTATGGAATATCTGACGTCGCATGTAAAAAAAGTCTAAATGTTAGAGAGACGCTCAAGAGTTCGACGCAAGTTTCGTTTCCGTTTTAATTTAATTGCACTAGAGTATATCATTGGAGTATAGGAATACAGCTTCTTCAGATTATTACCGCAATTTCCTTAAATTATGATGCTAAATAAGTTAACCTTTGCATTATATATATAGAACCCTTAGCTTTATTGATATTTCTGCAACCGTTTAAGATTAATTCGGAACCTCGTTTAAGATTAAAATAATGAAAAAATAAAAGTTGACGTTTAATCGATAAAATTTAAACGAGAATAAAATTTGATTGTGACATGCATAAAAAAATTTTCTGTGCCAGAAGATTTTTTTATAATTCCTTCAGGTCCAAGGTAAAGTTTGATCACTCGAGACAATGTGAATTCGGTGAACTCCTCGAATTCCGTTGCGATCATGTATGATCAAATAGTATCTTATAGAAGATACATATCCCAAGTAGTATTTCAAGTAAAGTTGTCCTTTTGAGTTCCTTTTTCTGAAGAGAAATATGATGAATTTACGTTTTGGAATGTCACTCCTTAATTTTTGCATAAAATTTCCAGTATAAGTTTTTATTTTGCTTTGAAGTTTCTCTCGGTTGAATGTGTTCTATATTTACTGACATACGTTATATATAGTGCTCTAAGAGAGTATATGTACTCGAATTGTCTATTGTGTCGATTCATCTCTTGTGAGCGACTACTTATAGCTGCATGCGAGTGCCTCAAGGCTAATGTCTATTGCAGTTTGCTTTTTGAAATAGTTTAGGGTAAGATGCTCGTTGAAAAGATTTTTAATTGTCATGATGTAATTTATTAGTTCATTTAAATTTTTTTATCAACTTAGTACTTAATACTCGTTAAAATAAAGAAACTGAATCTTCAATTAAATTTTTAAGTGATTCTGATTTTAACTACAATTACTTAAAAATTCATAGAATTAGTTTTTGGATTTGAGCGAGCTGTAATTTCTAAAATCATTTAATGATCAGATTCTTTGGCAAACAAATGATACATAGTTCTCCATTTCGATAGTATCAATTTTTATTCCAATTATTGACAAGCGACACTTGCGCAACAATACTTTTACAAATTCAAAAGAAATATTATATTTGTATTTTTGTAATATTAATTATAGAAGATAGAATTACAAAAATATTTACAGAATGTAAAGAAAGTGTAATACAAAGCATTTTGAAACTTACTATAACAATATATTAGGAAAACCCAATGAGTAAACAACTTGTTTATTCCAAGCAATTGCATAAGGGTATATTTTTTTAGACAATTTAAAATGGATTATATATTAAATATATGTAGTTTTGCTGTGTTCGTGTACCTGTACCCGCGCGCGTCTATGTGTATGTGTGTATATAGCAAAACGTCGTGCACGAATAAGGTTGCGAATGATATAAAGAGTACTTTAAATATGAATACCGCGGAAAAGTGGAGTGCATCAAGTTAAGCAATGGAGCTTTTTATTTTTTGTTCATTTCAAAATTTGTGATACTGCATCTGTAGTTTTCAACATTTCATTAACCGTTTGACCTATATTTTATTCGTCGAATTATTCTAATTTTATGAAATTTATTTTTTGTTTCGGGTAAGTCTCGAAAGCTTGTTCAACGACATTTTCAATGAAGTAAGTAATGAGATCAATGTTATGTCGCAGAGGATAAATTATTCTTTCAGGTTTCATAAATATTACCGTCCAAAATGACTCGTACGCATGTAATTCCTCCTTTGGCCCGAACGTTTAAATGCGTAAATCTCGGTCTAAGGTCACATAAAAAAAATTTAAATATTTGGAAGAAAGATCTGTTCTCATTACATGCAACTTTCCCTGGTTCGTACTTTTGACCCTTCAAACTGCGGAAACTGCGACGGGCGCCGCAGCCACCGGGGCCGCCTCGCATCGATCTGGCCATGGCGGAACAGAGAGGAAGCGCCCCACTTTCTTTCCACTATTCGAATATATGTAAACCCCCTTCAGCTTTTACGTCAATCTTCTTTTCTCGCTGTTGCTTTTGTTCTTTTACTTAACATTTCAACTTGTAGATTACAACTAGGATTGTTTGCTGCCCCTTTTGTTTCTAATAAACTTGGCACGATGACAAGCAGATGACCTTGGCTATGGATGAAAAGCTTGAATGTTCGAAATAAGAAAGCGCACATTTTTTACCTTTTTTTCTATAATTACGGAGATATACGGTAATAAGTAAGGTAAATTATTTCTAGGTTTGAAAGAGTTATAGTAACCAAGGAGTTTATGCTATGTTATTAATAACTATTACTATTTTTTATATTACCATTATTATTTTTTACTTTAAAATTTATTTTTGCATATAATTATATACCTGATTGTTCTATGATTAATTTGTTTTTGTCAAAAACCAGAAGCAGTTTCTCAAAAAGTTCATTAATGAAATGTTATTTTCACTCCACCATAACTCATTATCCCCTCGTCTTCCCACCCATTGACTTACTCCACTGACTCCGTTTTCCGTCCAGTATGCATATATCTTATAAATAAGTGTTTGGGATAGGGGAAGGGGATCGTATACTGATTTTTTCGAAGATGATCCACTGCCCCCGGAATCCTCTCCTTCAATGTTAAAACCTTGGCCTCCGCAAGCCACAGCAGCTGCGATAAAGAAAAGAAAAGCGGCAGTGGTACGACGTGGATAAAAAGAAACCATCGTTAAGATTCAACTGCTCCAAAGTGGCGTAAATTTGCTCGTCGACCCCTCGAGAGAAAATGAGTTTTCTTGGTTATTCATATTTTGATTAGCATAATAACATTGATGGTTTTTATTAATTATTTGAAAATAGGGAAGTTGGCCTCTCCTTTCTTTCTTTTTCTTTCTTCTTCCACGTCGCGTCGCTGTAGCTTTATAATTCACAGAGTTATTTGGCATGATTGGATGATGAATAGAAAACTCAGATTTCATTTTATTCTCATCAAATTGAACAAAAAAAACTTTATGTTATCTTTCCAATTGCAAAATAGTATATACGTAGTCACTTCATGTATAACGTACGACCATAGGACCATAGTTAAGCAATATGTTGACTTTACATTGTTCGTATGCCTGCATTACCCTTTGACATGCAATCTTTCTCACTAACTCTTTCTCTCATACACTCACTCTCTCTCACTCTCTTTCTCTTTCTCATCCTCTTTCTTTCTCTCTCACTCTCTCTCTCTCTCTCTCTCTCTCTCTCTCTCTCTCTTTCTAACTCTCTCTCACTCTCTCTCTTTCTCTCTCGCTCTCTCTCTCTCTCTCTCTTTCTCTCAAACCCTCTCTCTCTTTCTCTCTCATCCTCTTTCTCTCTCATCCTCTTTCTCTCTCTCTCCGTATCCGCTTGCAGCATTGATCATTCGTCGATTTATCTTTCTGAAAAGTTCTTAACTAGCTCACAGTCAGCGCTTTAATTTTTTTCTCCAACTCCTTTCAAGTTATTATGCATGATAATTCATAAATTTAATTATTCAGTCCAATATACGTAGAGCGTTTTGGGATATAAAGCGATATATTTATACATTGTTCTCGTAACATTAGGCACTTTTATTTTCTCCGTGAAAGATATACAAAGAAGAAACTCAAGCAAAAGCTCTTTTATTTTTTTCGTATCCTTGAGAAAGAAAATTCCGCGTGCTTACTGAATTTCTAAGTGTACAAGACAAAAAAGTATTCCTACTTTTATGCCGTGCACGTAAATGCATTTTTTTCGCGTTGACTTTTGTAGATCTCAGACAGCAATTTCCGCTGTTTACTTAATCAGTATACCAGCTGTGAATATTTGTAGAATTTATTCGGAAAAAAAATATCTCACCTTTTTTTATTGTTTTAATTTAACGTTTTGCCCACGGAAGGGTACGTGCTTTTCTTCTTTCATGGTGATTTTTCTATGTCTCTTTTTACGAGGTACAAACGTAAAAGAGCAATTGTCGACCGCCATGCTGGCCGATAATCCGCACGAAAAATCGTCGTGTGAGTGATCTATTTGAAAGGATTTGGATGCCAATTTCTTGTTCAACTCCGCACTTTTCCGTGTGAATAAAGTGATGAGGTTGTGAATTCGTGGTTTTAAAGAGCTTAACTGGTGAAATAAAAGCTTGCGGATTTAAGAAGAAACTTCTTTATCGCAATTGCTTTCCTATTGCACCTAGGGATTCATTAATGGCTGACGATTTATTTTATTTTATGCTGATTGTGGTATATATTTAAATTCAACTCCTCTTTTGTAGAATTTTTGAACTTATATCCTTCATTCAACTTCAGAGAAAATCTGGGTACTAAAAGTTAATTGAGTTATTTATACTAAATACTTTTTTTAACTTACTTTCCTACGTTTCAGCTCGGTTTCTCTGAGTAATCGACAAAGTAAACTATCTTTCGTACCCCCCAAAGAATTGCAGTAAGGAGTGAAGTTCACAAATACTTTTCTTTCTTTTCCAAAATGATTATTAAACTTTGTTGGCTTACATGTAAAGAAGTAGGTTGAAACCAAGCTTGAAAATCGTTTGTAAGACATGATGAAAAAATTAAAGGTGTGGATGTAATCAAGTAGAGACACTTTTTGAATCCGGATCTTTTCGAGCAGAGATACTTTATTACATAATCAAGAAATTTTGTCAACGTTCCGGAAGTATAATTAACTGCCCTTATCAAGACTGGAAGAATATTATAAGTATTACTGTAATAATAACAATGTATCATCACATTTAACCAACAACACAAAACCAATACTCAAATAACTAATACGTGGACACACTTCCATGCAGAAAAGTGCCAAATTAAAAAATTGTCATCGGTAAAGTCAAATGACTGAAAAATTGCTTAATTCTTACGATCAATAAAAACAAAACCAAGTCACAAGGGTTTGACGCTGTCAATTAATTTAAATTCCATTTTCCTCGGGTACTTTGCTTTTGGCAAAACGAGGTGTATTTATATCGTGAAATTTCTCGTCATATTGAGCAATCTAAAAGAAGAGGAAATTTGTCAAGACAATGGAGCTGATAGAAATGAAATGCGCCAGATTGGAGGGAACCAGAGAATCGTAAATGTGTGAGAGTTATATCCACTCATAATACATAATTGGCAGTTTAGAGAATGATAGATCTTAATGAACATGATGCTAAGAATAACGTCATAAAATAGATAAATGGTTCATTAACCTTACGAATACAATAACACCAAAAAATATTTTAGATGTCATAAGATTAGGACAAAACTATAATTTTACAGGTAATACTGACCAACGTATATTATTTCAAGTTCTTAAAAGTATTGACTTCTATGTCAACGGCAAGAATAACAAAACAATAGATATTAATTATTTGTGCCAAGAACTAACTAAATGTGTGAATGCTTTCGCAATGATAAAATCTCATTACAATCTGTTTACGAAGCCAGCACCGTCCACGCTATAGCCATCGACGCAGTCAACGGCGAACGAACGCACATGTTTTGGTCTAGCCGAGTTTTGGGTTTCCCCAGCTTGTAGATCATCCACGCTCGAGTCCGCACTTTCCTCAACACGTGTCGCGTAGCCGTGCGCAAACAAGCGCTGACCTGCGTGAGCCCAACGGCCTATTTGCGATGCATTTCCCTTTCCTCTCTCTTATCAACGAGGGAAGAAGGAGAGGATTGCAATGCGTTGCTGGAAAAGGTGAGGACAAGCGAAGTAGTCGGTTGCTGTCAGTGTCTCGACACGCTATTGCTAGCTCCTCGCTAAGTTAGCCATAGTTTCTCTCCGTGAAGTGATCGCGGTACACGTGTCCGTTCTAACTGGTCTCAGCCCTTCACGCGGCTGCAGGGGAGAACGCGCGACTCGTCTAGGAACCCACCACCAACGCGGCTTTGAAGTCCGACACCCACGCGATGGCAAGGGCTGTCCCCGTCCTCGAGGCCGCTCGCGGTGGATGTACTAAGGTGGCCTCTTCCACACAGTGCTATGGCCGTTACGTGTGCCCGTTAATTAGAAGAGCTCTCCGCGCGTCTGTTGTAAACTGCGTCTTATCGCCTCTAAATGTTTCTATCATAACGTAAATTTAATTGTTTGAGTGCTCAAGTAAGTCTGCCTAAACTGATCTTTTTTGTAATTACCGCTTAGTTATCATTTATTAACTGTGCAATTAATTTAATTTCGGCTTGATAACAGCTTTTTCCCATTATAAGATTGGATTTTTTTATGCTATTTTCAGGTCTCGCCTTTGTTTATACATTACGTCGATACCTGAGAAATGAAGTCAACTTATTTCCATCTACGTGTTCTCAAATATTGCACAGTTCACCTAACTTCGTACGATGGGACTCACATTGCTTGAATTAATTCGATAATACTACAAGGCACTCGTAATTTTCCTTCTTGAGCACTTTAATTTCGGAACAAACGCCTATATAAATAAACACAATCTAAATGACTCATTGATAATTAGTAAGATTAAACAAATTAAATTATTCGCGAAATATAATAGTCAACTTCTATTACTAAAGCAGATATGGGTAATGTTACCATAGCGATTTGTAGAAAAACATATAATAGAAAATACAATCGATTTTGTCAGACACAAAATATTAAAAAATTCTTCATAAAAATCGATATAATAGCTTGAAGAAAGTGTTAATTATTATTCGCATCACTCTATATCACAAAAGATAGAAATCATATACGGACTAGTAGATGAAGCAATTCAATTTTCGGATAATCGTTTCCATATTGAGAACATTAACTTAGTCAAACGGTTGTTAGCGGAAAATAGTTACCCCTGTTCATTTATTAATAGCTCAATTAAACGTAGATTGAATAATTTCAAAAATACCATTGACCACGATGCAAATAATAGTAATAAACTGCGAGAGAAATCAAAACCATTAATAGTTTTGCTATATATTGATGGTTTTAGTTTTAAGCTTCAGTCTATATTGACACGCAATAATTATAGAGTCATACATAAATCGATTTACAAGCTAAACACTATTATTAAGTTGAGTAAAAATTCTGTTAACAAAACATATATGTCTGGAGTTCTATATGAGACTGATTATTTTGATTGCAAAAAGTTGTACTTGGATCAAACTGGTCAACAACTAAATCTACGAATTAAAGAACATAAACGTAGCATTATCAATAATGATAACGCATCAGTATCAGCTGAACATGCTAATAAAAACAACCACACTATTGATTTTGAAGGTATCCAAATTGTCAACGTGTAACAATATAAAACAAAAAAAATATTTTCAGAGATGCTATACATATATACAAAACAAATAACAATATGAATAAACAAATAGATACCACGAAATTAATCCATTAACGCTCACAGGAGGATTTTTTGACGGCTGAGTTCGAATTATTATCAAGTTATGAATTTGAACGGAAAAAATTCAGGAAGTCCTGTCCCCTATGTTTTCGAGAGTCTTCCAATGGTGTTAGTTAAAAATCTCAGCAAGGAAGTTTTGCTATCGAAAAATCAAAAATAAATAAAAAAAGCTTAATTTTTCGATTAAATTTTGTTTTCAAACCGACTTTTCGATCCCTTAATATTTTTTTATAAGCTTAAAATCTCTTTATATCGCAACCTCGATTTCTAAAATAGTTAGTTTGCCTGAACATGAAAATTTACTGTTTAAACAAAATGGTGGTGGATATAAAATTTCCGAAAAAAAATGCTTGCGGAGTTTTCTTAAATCACCAAGGTTTAAAACATAAAAAGACCTATTTCTCATTATTTGTTTCATTAGACTTTCTTTCAGTCAGATTTCTTTCACTTTTTTATATATTTATTGGTAAATAAATATTCAGTGACTTTGGTACTCATGATTTAAAAATGTTATCAGTGAAGTTTTATGTTTTTATCATCCCAAGTTCTATTTTTAAAAATCATCAGAAAGTTTTATAAACACGATAAAAATTGTGATATAAGTTCCAAAAGTATTATAGTTTTCTTATAAATAATATACTTTATTAGATGTTTCTGGTTATAATTAATGCATCCTCAAAAAAGTTTTTGATTATTTTACATATAACTAAGTAGATCTAAAACTACTGTATATTATTCTATCGTGATAATCTATCGATATATATTTTTTATTACTTTTTTTGTTTGATCAAAGCTAAACTTTTGCATAGAGCGTGCAAAGTTCAATTAATATTTCTATCGAGGTATAGTCGGTTTTTATTTTGAGGTTAGTGTGATTAAATCAATCAGTTCATATTAAATACATGTCAACTGTACTGATACACTTTTTGAACGTTCAATCGTCTACAAAAATCTACAGTAATCTTTTATGCGCGCACACGACACATATATACTTGCACATAACAGCTGATCATAAAACTATCTTTGAGCCAATCAGATCATGAATAAACTGATTTTAATTTCCAGGCCATCACATTTATAAGAAAGGATAGTTTTGTTTCATTTTTAAAAACCGTTGAATACTATTAAATATCATTAAAAAATATAATATTTATAAAAATAAGGATTCTTAAAATGACAGTTTGTTAATTAAAAGAATAGCATTCATAGGACTCCTCACTGTAGATTAGTCGTCTCAAAAAAAATACTCGCACATCTTGAACAACTATGTTAGTCTAATTACAAACGGCATACATCAAAAGAGAAATAGAGTAATGAAAACGATACCGAATTCAATAAAAAAAATAGCGAGTGAAAAATTCACTAAGAAAAAAAGAAAAGGAAAAAAAATACTACGAGTAAAAATTCAATCCGATACACAAGGAAACGCCCAAAAGTATAAAAGAAACTTATCAATTGTATCGACTAGAAAAAAAATTTGCAAGAAGAAAAAAATTAGACTGGCTGAGTTTCATAGCTGGGCGCGCAAGAATTCAAAGTTAAAAGCACTCTTATGGTTGTTCACGAAACAAGAAAGAGAAGTAGACTAAAGTGCACTCGTGGATGCAAGCTTATAAAGTGGGTTCGAAGCTTAATAAACGCGCTTGAATGTTATTAGTACAGTTGTTCGCAATTCAAGTGAGAAATTCTGGGAATTTTTGTGGGAATGCACATATTTTAAGTATATCATAAATTTTCTATGAATTTTTCCTTTTGTTTGTAAGTACAATGGTATTAAAAAATCTACTGAGTATCAATAGTTAAATAAATAATTTGTATCATTAATATTTTCCATTATGTAATTTGTTAACATCAGTTTCAAACTATAATCTTGAGTTTATAGTATTGATTACTTCATGTATGTATCTAGAATTAATAATGACTGATACCAACATTGCCGTCTATGTTTCATTTATTCAAAGTGCATCTTGATTGGTATTAGTTAAAATCAACAGTAGTAAAATATTCCATGTACAGCTCGATTCATGTATGACATGATATTTATCAACATTGCGTATTATTTTTATTATTAAATAATTCAAATATAAAAAATCAGGTGGCTTCTGGAATCTAGGTTCCACTCCGTGTGGGTACCGATGGCCATTTTCCAAAAAAAGTAAATGTGCTAAAACCGATTCTATGGTTTTCACAGTGGTTCGAATTCAATAATAATAAAGTTACAGCGGAAACAATGGCAATATATTTCTAGGTAAAATAAACAAGGAGAGAATGCGAATGTCCCGCGGAATGCACTACCTACGAAAGTTTATATAGCCCGTGTAATTAACTGAAAATTGCTGTAGCAAAGTGTGCGTGTATATGTTACGCTATACATATACTAGCTTGAGAGTGAGAATGAATCGATGCATAAGCCGATGAGTTCAAGTATACATATCTGTCTAGAAATTCAATAGCATGTGTAAATCTCTATGAGCTAGATGTATGTCTTTTCTTGGCGATATATTTTTTTTCTTTGACACCAAGTTTGTCGAATATATTTTTACGATTGATTGATGGTTCGATTCAATCATTGGTAAAATATTATATTTTCATCTCGCTTTTGTACTTTTGTAAAATTTACTTAACGCTTTTACTTTATGTTAACTTAAAAGCAGTGAAAAGAAAATAGGTCATAAATGCCAAGCTTAGTTTTGAAAATAGTTGTGCCATCTTCGTAGCCTCTTAAGGAAAATCCCTGAAATCCCGAATATCGGCAGTTGGATTTTCGCTTGCACAAAAACCGGAATTTCTATCTTTAAATATTAGCGTGTATTGTGGCTGAAAGTTGAAGGGATGCAAAATTTTTGCACGAATGAACATTTTTGAATATTCGACTGATTGTATACATAAAAAAAACAGACGGTTCGAGAAAGAGTTCACGTTCGATCAATGAAAATAAATATTTAACCAAGCGGTCATTTCTTTCTTCAGTAATAACATTAAAAAACCATTTACTTAAAAATTCGGAGACAAAAAATGGTGGTGTTGGTGATGGCGGTTGCAACATATGCGTTTTACTCATGCAGTCTACTACCTCTGATGATTGCTAATTTAATTGAATTTCACGGTAATCTAGGCTGCGAAAAGTTTAGAGTTTGTTGAAAATGTAAGGTAGTTATGTAACTCTCTCTTGATAAATAAACCAACTTTGTAATTTTGGCTAATGATTTTCTGGGAAACTACAGCTGAACATTTCGTCATTTAAAAACGGAAAGTTTGAACGTTTCGTAGATTTTTGAATTTTTTATGTATGACAGTGCTAGTTATGCATTAAAAGTTAATTAAATGTTCAATCAGATCGATACGATGTATTCGAAAGTTACGTTTTGATGAAAAGCGCAGTAAAAAGTGTTACGGCTGGAAAGTCGTAAAAAAAACTGAGTAATGCATATGTTGCAGAGTTTAAGCTTTCTCACGCGTTAAAAAGTACTCAGAATTTTTTAAATACAGATATATAAATGAATGCTCAATGGCAAAAAATTACTATAATATTTTGGATAATATGCGAGAATAAAAATATTTTCTATGTCACAAAACTTTTTTATCTCTACAAAATTATTAGCTAATGTTAGAAATTTTAATCACTGATACTTCCACGAATAACACCCGGTAAAAGCAAAAATAACGGAAAAGAAAAATCATGAGAACACTAGATATCTATATATGACTACAGGAATGTTAGTTCAGAGCCAAGAAACCGCTGCTCGTGTACTATTCTTGACTACTCATTTTGAATCGAAAAATATTGCAAATACTGACGACATCGTTATTTACTTTATTCGAAGAGCATTTATTTAACATAGATATTGTATCACTTTCTGGTAGAGAATTAAAATTCGTAGAGTACACTTTCGCAAAGTCCAAGATGAAATAAGTTCCAACTCATCATCTTCCAATTGTTTCGCACTCTCTATCCTTCTCGAAGTGATAACGATCCCCAAAAAAAAGGTCTATAAAGCGATGAAGCGAAAAATAAAGAAAAAAGTAAGGATATTTCTTCTTGGTTTAACAACTTTAAAGAAGCACTTTTTTACATTGTAATTTAGAGCACGTAACTTACAGTCATTTTTTCTTAAAAGTTTCTTTGTGCTGATTTTTATTACTACCACCTTACTCCTGAGTGAACGTAGAAGAGTTCAAAAATCAAAAACTTTTTTAAATAACTAGTTCAAAGGTTTTATCGTTTTTTGTTAGAAGGTTGTCACGAAAAATCAAAAAATTCTAACAGAAAATTCCATCGCAGCCGCGAGCAATCAATTTACCCTTCGCGCCTCTATTTTACTGTGCTTCTATAGAGAAGACAGCGGTACGCCGTTCGATTTTCAAGAGGACAATAAAACTTACAGGGAAAAGCTTATCCGAAAGTAAATTGTTTTTTTCAATCTCTTATCTAGAACCTCAGTATTAGAGTATTTTTGGTAAGTATGAGGTATTTCCAAACAGGGAAATTTATTAAGATTTATCAAGATAGTTGATCATTGTTTGAAATTTTAGACACATTAGCATTCGACGCAACCTTGCAATCTAGCCACTGCTATGTCAAATAAGCTCCAAAATACACTGAAAGATTCAAAAAGGTAAAGCTATTATAAGGGTAATTTTCACGACAATTAAAAGTCGACAATGCACGTTCACGAAATTATGAAAGAAAGAAAAACGAAGTAGCAAGCTCTCTACCGTGGCTAATTTGGTTTTGCCAAAAGTACACTTGTCTCGCGAGAGCCAGGAAATAACTATTTGTACGTGGCAACAGTCTGGAAAAAAATGAGAACACCAGAATACATCGAATAATTAATCGTAAAAAATTGTTCCACATTTTTGTAGGAATTCAAAGGGCAGAAATTTTAAATAAATAAGTATTCTGTATTATTTAGCGATATGATATAAAGTTAAACCAAAAAGAAAGTCGTGAAAGAAGGTTTCCATTGAAAATAAGGATAGGAAAAAAAAACTGCTAAGGCAGCATTACGTGCATGTCACGAAAAAACTCATCGTATAAAGGTAGGGCGAACATTTACAGAAGCATCTTCCGACAGCGTATACTGAAATATTCATAAACAAACGTATTCCAGTCTCACGTTCACAACTGAAAAATATGAATAACGCAAGCATATAAATTTCTTACTGAATATGAAGAGAGCGAGAGAGAGAGAGGGAGAGAGAGAGAGAGGGAGAGAGAGAGAGGGAGAGAGAGAGAGAGGGAGAGAGAGAGGGAGAGAGAGAGAGGGAGAGAGAGAGAGGGAGAGAGAGAGAGAGTAATAATCACAGTATTCTGTTAGAAACAAATTTTAATTAACGTTTTCTATATTTTAGTTGGAATTTATTCAGATTGAAGTAAATACAGTTGTAAATTCTTAAGATGTTTTTGTCAAATGTTACAATGGTTTTTTTCTCGGAAAAACTTTATAATTTTTTTATAAATACTTAAAAATTACAAATTTATGACAAATATTTTACAATGAATTCATTTATATTCAAATTAGCTTATTTGAAAGTCAATATGCTATATATCTCGCGTAAATAAGATATTCTACTCAAAAAAGAAAGCAAAATTCAGTTACCGGAATTTTGGAATTCGGTAGACCCCGGGCGTAAACAATATTTACAGCCTCCATTCTCTCCTTCCCGGAAAATTCTCACAATTTTTCGAAAGCCCTGCTTTGCGTATAGTTGGACGAGTCGAAAGAACGTATAAACATCAGCACACCTGTGTATGCAATAAAATCAGTTTCAGCCCATAGAAAAAAGAACTCGACAATCACCTTCAAAGCCTCATTGGCATCACGAAGCTTAAGTCAATGGCGTAGGTTCAATTCAAATTCATCGAGCAATAGCAGCATATGTGTATGGTTCAATCGAGCAACCACAATATCTACCCTGCCTCCATTATTACGATTAATTGATGCATGCTATGCATAACATGGCATGGAAGTGTGTCTGGGGTTATTTGGTTGCATACAATGCCTCAAGCACGCGATATAATATGAGCATACATATACGAAACTCAAACGAATCTTTGTCTATTTATTTAGACATGAAAATTAGTTCGATGCTTCGAGTGTGAATAATTACGACGTACCGATAATCACAATCAGATAGTGATGGAAATAAAGGTTCAATAATAATCAGATTAAGTCTGTTGACTGTAAACTCCGATGAGATTAGCGATATAAATCGGGTTGCGCAGTAGTGAGAGACTGGTTGTGTGAATGTTAAAATATAATTAAAGATACTTTCTTTAGAAATATTTCACAAA
Source organism: Phymastichus coffea (assembly GCF_024137745.1). Classification (NCBI taxonomy): domain Eukaryota; kingdom Metazoa; phylum Arthropoda; class Insecta; order Hymenoptera; family Eulophidae; genus Phymastichus; species Phymastichus coffea. The sequence goes on from NW_026706916.1 coordinate 622,251, forward strand.
TAAAGTACAGTCAATCAAAAATGCACAAACAATTTTTTAACGCGAGTTGAAATAATTCACGCCTACGAGCATTGTAGCTCCGTGCATTCAAACTCTTACATGAAATTTTCCTTGCAGTCATATAAAAAAAGAAAGTATTACCTAACACAAAAAGCCCATTTTCGTTTATGAAATGAAAGTATTATCTTAAAATAAGTAACTCTTCCTCCCGGCATATCCTTCATCTTTAACGATCAATGACGTCTTTCGCAATATAAAGGGCTCGACGTTATATAATGATAAAGAAAGAGATGCCGTATTATTCATTCAGTTAGAAGTTCTATTCTTAAGAAATATATATTTATCATGGTAGATACAATAAAATAATTCACTTTTCCTATATCATTCATCTCTACTTTAAAATCCCTTTGTACATTAAAAATTGTTTTGTAAAAAAGATATTGAGTGCTTTAGAAGAAAACAATATCAATGAAGATAAAAACTATTCATGAAAAACTTTTCTTTTTACAAAGAAAGTTATTTCCATTAGTAATCCTTCTCTATCCCAGAAATATCAAGATTGAAAGTGCAGTACAATAAATCCACAGACGATTCAGTCTAACTGCATTTAAATACATTTCAAGGATCTTCCGCAACAAATAGAATTTAAAAAACTAATCTATTGGCCTGATTTTGTAAAATGAAACCTCGAATCTTTCACTTGAAACGCCATTAATTGGAAGCTTAATATGCATGAGCGTTTTCCAGTATGCAAATTTCTCAACAACTTCGCAACTTTGACACTTGTCGATCCATCACAAAGACTTAGACTTGGTAGTGTAGACCGCGGAAATTACGATGTTTAAAATCCTACTTAGCTTCAATTTTAACTTTAGAAAAAAAGTCTTGTAAGACTTCGTTTTCTCTAACATTACCTGAAAAATTGTTTGTTATATACTTCAAAGAAATGTTATTGATACTTCAAAATTGCTTAGTTTTTTGATGAATAAAGATAACAGTAAGCATTTGTTATTCTTAATTTTGATAAAATATAATCAAAGCTGAAGAAACATCTTCAGGACTGGTTATCAGCTTAAATTCCTTGTTCTATAATTAATTTTTACGTAATGTAGTATTAAGATATATCTTTTCAACTTAAACTCAACAATTTTTCTCATACTCATGATTGATTCATGATTTCTCCCGTACGATTCTGCTGCTACTAACACTGTCTAATCTCTTGGCAGATTGCCAAGTTCTTATCCGATGTGATATCTCACCGCAAAAAATTACACTGTGGAGAGTTCTAAATCTAATCACAAAACATTTGGTTGTGGTTATCTATCTTGTTCCCTTTGGCGGTTTAAATAAACTCACCGGTAGAAATGATGTCATCGAATATAAATTTATCTTCTTTGAAAAAGTTTGCATACGTTAACGGTTAAATTACCTGCAAAATTTAATTCACTAATCTACAGATAAAGTTAAAGCCATCGAGTTTAATTGCTGAGAATAGAAATCAAAGCCAGAACTACTATAGAATCGTATAACATAAGTCGCGTGAAAAAGTCGCAGTGCGGTCTTTTCCTTTTCACGAAATCGTAGATTGAAGCTTTTTCTCTCACTTGCTCTCTCTTTTACTATACTACTACTCGCGCGTTTGTATTTGTGTATGACCCGAAAAATCGATAAGTTATGCCACGTGCGCTATAGAGATAAACGAGTTTGTGTATGTATGGAAAATTCTATATTGAAGAAGAAAACGAAGCTTTTCGGATTACAAAAAAAAAAAAAGGACACTCATTTGCACTCCGAATAATCTTTTTTTTTTATTCATTTTTTTTTAAGAGAAAATTACGAGCTTAGAAATATGTTGAAAAAAGTCTTTTCGTGTCTTCTGAATAATGGCATATTCTATTTACATTTTTTGAATGTGTAAACTAAATTGAAAAGAAGTGTATAAAAAAATTTGCTATCCGGTAACATGCTTGGACAAATAGACATATAAAATCCCGACGATTCTTTTCCACTTTCTTTACTTTTTCGAAAGCTAAAATCCGAGATAAAGATATATACTACAATACCAGTGCCTTAACTGTAAAATAGGTTACCGTGATTACTTTTATTTTTATCTTTCGTAGTATTTGATTTCCGACCATTTTGATGAAAGAGAAAGGGATAGATTCAACAGATTGAAACGAAATGCGATTACAATGATCGAAATGTATAATGCAGCTTAGTCTTTTACCATAAATCTTGATGAAATTTATTTCATGATCAGCAGAGATTCTTAATTTTTTTTCTTAAGAAAGAAAGCTATCTTATCGTACATCTAATACGTTCGCGTGCTGCCAAACTATCTTGGCAAAAGTGAACAATTAGGCTTTACTGCTTGGTTGCAATCTTCTGAGATAATGACATGGAGTAGACCATTCGATATAATGAATGTCTGCGTTACATTCATGTTAGTTTCTTTCACTTTTCTCCAAAAGTTTAAATAACTGACAGTTTCCTAGAACAGTACAGATCAAGTATTATCTAAACTTTTGCATGATACGAGATCGTAGATCAGTTTGTTGAAGATGAAGCTAAATATTTTTCTCTTATACTAAAATATATTTTTATATTTTTCATAAAATTCTAGTGTCTAAACAAAAAAACATAATTTAATTACGTTTGATATATATAATTACAATTTAATTTGTGAATTTTTTTTATAATTTGCGTATACATATAATCTACATGATAAAAAAAATAAAAAATTATATATAATTACAGAATCAGGCTTGATAACGATTTGTATTTTAGGAAACGAGGTGTCGAAGATGGTGGAACATTTCAAGGAAAACCTTGTCGACAGGTACCAGAACATTTACTCCAAGCTTAAGCCCCATGTTGACGAAGGAGCAGCAACACTTTAAGGAGTCAAGAGAGTTGGGCGTAGCGAAAGATACGAGGGAACCCAAGCACACTAAAGAAGGGAAGGATATCAAAGGCACAAAAGATACGAAGAAATCGAAAGATAAAAGTAGTGCATCAGTTAGTCCAGGTAATGTATAACATAATTTATAATAACGATAAGGTAGAAAAACTGAATATCTAAAATACTAACATTTTTCGTTTTATTTAGAAAAGTTTGATTTTGTTAGTCTATGGTATTAATAATTTACTTCTTATTTATGAATTGAGAATTTTCCGATCCATGGAAAATATGTCATAGCTTGCATTTTAATTAATTATCCTTGAAACTAAAATACAGTGTCTTTAGATTTTAGGTTGAAATAATTTAAGATCTTATTAGTACTTGAGTGAAATATAAATTAACCGTGAAGAATGGACATCTTGAAAGTCTTTGAATATATAGTAGATGCACCTAACTATAAGATTAAGAATAGATTTCGATCTCATTGCAGCAAAATTTGAATAAAAATAAGCTTTTCTTAACAATTATCAAAAAATCTCATATTTCTTTTAAAGTTTTTATTGAACAACATAATATTATAAAATGATTTTTTCTCAATATTATAAATATGTAACTTCTAAAGCTATCTTTCTAACTTTAAATGAAAATTTGATATTTTTACATTTTATGCAAACAAAAAAATATAAGTTAATAAAAGGAAAACTTCTATAAATTGCGTATAATACTTATATATTTCGCGTATACAAGCGTGTTAAGACGTTAAAAGATCGATAATAAGTTGTGCAACGCAAACAAGAGTTTCAAAAAGAACTCTTCGTTGCATCGACAGTTAGATTCATTAAAGCTAAGTTTGCTCGTTGCATTCCACAGGTATATGGTGAATGTCTTCAGAGAAAAAAAGTTTAATTATCCACTCCATTAAGACTATCTTCAAGAACCTCAAACTCTTCGAACTCCATCTTTCCAAAGTCCGAGGTCCTTTTCCAGGTGTTTTCATTTATTTGCCATCGGGTTAAAGCACTTGGAGTAAACCTATTAATCGAAGTGCCATCTTCTAACTTGCCTAACTTAAATTCTACCTTGAAACTTTTATTCTCATCCTTTTTGGGCTCTAGTCCAATGACTACCGGTGGCTCTCGTTTTTCGTCTTTGACTTCAACCTTGTCCTCGTCTTTTTCTGTATTGTTTATCGTCTCGATCGAAGTTATTTCAATACTTGGTGTTTCATCAATCGTAAACTGTCTCAAATCGAAAAGCTTGCCTCGTTGACCAGCGTTCTCAAACTTGTTTCGATGTTCTATCACTCGACCAGTAAGTTCTAATCTGCTATCGCAAGAATTGCTTTTCACTAAACGAAATTTAATATAATCCAACGTTTTCTTTTTGGAATTTTTGCATACCATTGGACATATCAGTGGTCCATTGGAGGTATTGACAACTTTGCCGCCATAATAAGTAACGGAAGTCCCATATTCCCTAATTTTTTTTAGTACATCCTGCGATACATAGTGACCTTCATATCGCTCATCAACGCCGTCATCGTCGTTATAATACAAATCCTCATCTTCAGAAGATGTACAGTGTGGCGCGCTGCCAGCATCGGTGTCTGGATAATCGCTTGAGACTCCTGAACTAACGCTACCAGCATCCCAATTAGGCAGTTGACGCTGATAATATCTGTTGACTCTAGTTTTAGAAGAATTGGAATTACTTGGCGATGTGAATCCACTTCTTGCTTCGAAAGATTGTGCGATCAGCTTAGTTTTAGACTCGTGCTTCGAACTATTTGTGCCGTCTTTGGTTAGAGAGGGGTTGGAGGATTTTTCCAGATTCTCAAACATGATCTTCAGATCCTTTGCTCGACTGGAACATCTTGACCTAGTTGCCACATCAAAAATTTTAAGTTACGTTTAGATATGAATGAATGATAAATGAATGATTATGTTAAGTAATAATGCGTCGGAGACTGGAATCGGTCAGATGAAAATTAGGATGAAAATAAGTACCTTGGTGCTTCTGACTGGCCTTCTATGGTTCTCAGATCCTTCATACTGACGCATTTCCTCGTGCCGTTGTCTCTATTCAATTTACCATTCGAGGTTTCTTCAAACATTCTTCGTACATTCCTAACAGTATCCGGATCTGGCAGTTCCTCATCATTAAGCTCTCTATTAACTTGTATCGGTTGGTAAAAGAAATGTTTGCGAAGTGAAGATTGCCGTGGTGCTTTCGAAAAGTGATTTTTTATTTTACTGTCACCTGCCTCTTCGGAATTCTTCAAATCTGAGATTTTTATTTTCTCAACATTGAAGCTTGGAGCAGTCTTCAACGTCGAATTATTGAATGAAGGTTTGCGTTCAATTTCTGCTCTTACTGGTTCGATGATAACAACATTATTATCATTTAGTAAGTCCTGAAAGGAATATTCGCGTAGGTACTGCATCAACCCATCGTAGGGAACATCCTTTTTAGCAGTATTGTACATGCTTTTACCGAACATGTTTGACTTAACAATCTTATAACGTACATGATCGAACTCCGGTTCATCAGAATTTTGACATTCCATAGAATCAATACAACTCCGAGATCTAATCAAATTTGTACTATTCTTTTGATTGTTGTCATCAATTTCATCAAAGTTTTGATGTATCTTATCTTGTTTATTATGTTTTTGCTCTTTGTTTCGTTCTTCATTTGTATTTATGTTCTCATCGACGGATAATCTTCTTACATCACTGCCAATCTCTGATCCTAGTCCTAGATCAGAACTATCGGATCTCGCTTCGAAACCCAAGCTACCTTTCACAGCATGACAAGCTTTCCCAAGAATATTCGAAGTTTCTTTCACAATCCTCTCAAGTCTACCTTCCCCACGATTTGTTTCTGTATCTGCATTTTTCTTTTCAAAGAAACTTCTTGCATTCTCTACACTTATCCGGTCTTTTTCCTTTTCCGGCTCAAAGTTACTTGGAGACTCGTGTATGTGATCGTTTATGATATCTGGTTTGTTTAATGTTCTGAAGTTCGTTGTATTTTCTGACATGTTTTCAGCCTGAGTTATTTCATCGTCGGCAGATTTTACTTCTTTGCTAATAGACTTTTTCTTTGATTTGGTGATGTCATTGTCAATGACTTTGAGTATCTGCGGTCTTCGCGACATTTCTTCAACTTCTTCGTTATCAGATATCCACAATGACTTTGTATCCTCGGTTTCTTCGACTTTCGGTTTATTTAGATACTCTACTGAACAAGGCTCTTTTTTATCTTGATTTAACTCACAATATTTCTCTAGATCCTTTATCTCCGAATGACAAGATTCGACGACTGCTTTCGTCGTGATTTTCGATGAATCAGAGATCCCGTCGTAAGCATAAAAAGTATTCTCTAAACGACTCTTCTCTCGCGCGATCTCCGGAAAAGAAGTAATTCCGGGTTCTTTATTCTCTTCGACGATTTCCGTAATTCGAGCGGTAGGGTAATGCTTGGGGCATATCTCAGATTCGAGAAAGTTTTTCTTTGTTGATACGGATACAACGGCAGGATTTAATTTAGCAGACGGCGGTCGATTCGGTAGAGGCTGCTGCTTACAGTTTCTTTCTAGGATCGAATGACTATTTGTCGCATCTGATTCATTAATCTCCAGTCGTACATTCGATAATGGAAGTAGATTCAAAATGTCGAAATATTCAAGCTCATCACTATCGTCCTCGAATAATATACTATCGAGGCTGCGATGCTCTTTACGTTTACGTTTTACCTGCAAGAAAAGATTATTTAATTAACAATAGTCCAAAATGTCAAATAATAATAATAATATACAAAATTATGTTGTATCATAGTATATGATTGTATAATTAACAATCTGCTTATTCTTAGATTTAATAAAATTATCAGGATTCTTACTTGCGTATAAATGCAGTCGACGCTACGATTTTCCTCAATAGGCCAATAGTGATCCTCGACAATATCGACCAGTCCACTAACGCTATTGAGATCCTGCACGCTACGATAACGCCTTGGTGATTCAGGCCACTTGAGAATATTAAGTCTATCGGGTGGTTCAGCAGCAGTGGAAGGTCTGTAGGTCGCGGCAACACGCGTATAAGGCAGATGAGACTCAGCTAAATTGGTGTGCGGTGGTGGTAGAGAATTGTAGAGGCCACAAACTGATCGGCTCTGACGTGATCGTGACGGTGGTGGTGCTGGAGCTGATGTCGTGTCGTTCAGACGCTCGTAACAGTCGTACAGATGCTGTTGGCTCTTCGATAGTCTATAGCAAGCAGAATACGTGCTTTAGAGTGAATGACATTGTCGTGTGATTATGGAGAAGGCTGTGTAAATTCCGCAAATTTGTGCATCTAATTTTGATGAATGCATGTAATTGAGTTTGGGCGAGATTCTTTAAGTGGAGAGCAATATTTTTAAATCAACTTGAACACTAAAAGGACTAAACTCGAATAATGCTATTATGATAATAAAAACTGTTTTAACTACTCAACGTTTTGTTATTTAAAAATTCATAATTTATTAAAGCTGTTATTGTGTTTTAAAGCTATTTAAATTGATCAATTTTCACAAATTTTGTTTCGATGTAATATTAAATTCAAATTCTGATTTTGAACAAAAAATAAATAATTTGAAGATAAATATGCAAGGTGCACACGATGCGTCTACTTTGATAAAAATATTAGAAAAACTGTTTCTAATTTTATAAAAATTGTATAAAAATTGTATAAAAATTTTATAATAATTGTATAAAAATTGTTTTTTATACAATGCGGAAATCAGTTTTTATAGACGGGGAACTCGACATCTCAATTTCCTTGTTTTAACCTAGATGATTGTTAGACTGTAAAAAAAGTGAACTTTCTCTACCTTATAGACATTTGAATATATGATGATTATCTCATTAGCAGCAGAAAATTTCTTTGAGCCCACGAATAAGCACTACCAATGAAAAGCTTCCATACTTTATAGTTTGCAATCATAACACTCAATATCGAGCGAGATTAATATTGCAAAACTTTGTTTCGTTACTCACACTTTCACGTAATTGGCATTCGAAAAAAAATGCATTAAATCAATCTCGCTCGCGAATAACCGTAACTCCCGCTAACATTTCATTAAGCTTAATGAGTGTCTCTCTACAATTCATAGTCTGAAACTTCAACGTACCTGTCTTTGAGAGAATTGCGATCAATGAGCTTAGCTCGAGGTATTAGTTGATGTCTGCGATGTTGCAACGAGGATGAGTCGAAAGGCAAGTTGGACGAGCCACAAGATGAACCTAAACGAAGCGCCTCGCAGCTGCTACCACGGCTGCCGTTTGCCGTACGACAGTCGTCCTCGCTTATCACTGCCAAGCTACGCGTTCGCTTTAACAGTTTACGACGGTCCTGCGAGCCATTGCTGTCTCTGCAAGCACACAGAGATTCGAATTAATTTCCAAGAGCAGAGACTGGAACTGTATAAAACACATAGTTTCGCTAAGTTAATTAATTACAGCAATGAAGGTTTTGTTCGGCATTTACATGTTATATATTTTACGAAACAAGTTTTTATACATCAATTTCTAATAGATATTATCTGGTTTAAATTAAATTCAAAGTAAAGCGAAGCTAATAAAACTCAATATTTGCACATACCTAACAATATCAAATAGCCGTACTAGGGTCAAATTAGACTTTGAATATTTCAGTTTACCTGAAGGAATTATTCTGAAAATTATTCTACTAATTCTCTTACATAATTTACTTTTTCCCAAGGCTGCAATGTAGTCTGTGCTAATGAGGATGGCTAATTGCAACTAACGGATTATTTTGTGGAAAACTTATACCACGTACTAACAGTACGTATATTGAAACTTAACTTGTTAAAATAATGAACTAATCATTGTCGGCATATTAACTTGTTGCAAAATAAAAATGATTGTACTTGAAAGCTTAACAATATTGCCATGAAAAATTGGAGCGAATCTTCGTTAAAATTCATGCCTGCCACGTCATTGTTATCCTCTCACTGAATAGAACGATACAACAGTACCGAGCAAAACTTTTGCTTTCTTTTTCTTTCAACGACTCATTTGGTCGTTCTCTGTCTCCGGCTGCTCCGTTTGACTGATTAGTAAAACGAACTTACTTTTCCGCACGACTGCGGTAATTGTATGCAAGAAGGTGGGCTTTATTCTGTGTTTACTGCGCGATTTCAAATTTTAAACAAGACTATTTTAGTGCCAATGATGAATAATTATTAAAACTTTCAACGTACGAGTAGATCCAAAAAATAGTGGATAAAAACGTTTAATTAAATACAATTTTTATTTCCCAAATTTTACATTTTGTAGCTAAATCGCGTCAATTGGAATCTACAAATCGAACCGACAAAACTTGTAATGTACATTATTCGCAATTCGATTGCCCGATCAAAAAAACTGCTTGTAACCTTTTCATTGTATAAAAAAATAATTAGTAACAAACTGCAGAGCATATCGTCAAAAGCGATTCTTCAAAAGTTTTGATTGCCGATGATAGTGAAATGAAATACTGCAATAACTGTTTCTATTTATCTTAGCTCCACGCTCAACTACTTTCAAAAGAAAAGAGGTAATGCATCAATGTTTTTTCTACTTCGTCTTGTAACTTGTAAACAACGATGCTATGCGAAATTAATCCACGAATTGATAATTGAAACACCGTTCAGTCTTATTTTCAATCTTGCGGACAATGCATAACGGAATAGCAATTTCAGCTCGTTTTCGAGCGAACAGTCTTTTCACTTAGGCAATGAGCTTTCGCTCTTAATCTAATTAGGAATTGTAAAAATACTACCGTGAAATAGGAAACTCAGTATCCAATGTATTTCACTGATTTCCATCGATTAATTTCTAATTTCGACGCGATCATCGAGTACTATAATTCAAAATTGGCTTTTCATTGAATATTTCATTCACTATTTGTTCATTTTAATTAGTACTAAACTAAAGTAAATCTTAATATAGACGCGCCAGTGATTACAATTCCAAAGAATAGGAGACAGCCTCGATCAATAAAAGCGTCGACTTTTCATTTATCTTCTGGCGTCACCGTAATCAAGAAAAACAAAAGCCCGTTGCATTTCTGTGTTAGAAAATTCCTGCAAAAGGTGTATACATAATTGAAATAGAGTGTATACGATATAAAGCATGCACTCACTTTTGTATAAGTTAACTCCATTCTGAACAAGGGGTTTTGTGGTTGAAAGATGTTGTGACGTTAGCCAGATGCTGATACCGCATAAAGCGAGAATCGTTATCTTCTGGATGGAAATTGGAACGAGAGTCGGGTATTTGTCATCATTGGGATAGCAAAGAAAAGTAAAGTTTTTGAGATTTAAACAACATTGTGTTAAATGGGATTTTCCAATATGCGACGATAGTTTGGACATGATTCTTGATGATATCGCGAGCAGATATGGTAATGTTAGCATAAACTAATTTATCTTGATAACAACAAATATTTGGACCGGCAGAAACGCACTTTCTTATCAATATTTGTCCTACGACTGACGAGCTTTATATCGCATATGGAAATATACACAAACATCGTACACCTGAGATATTCATTTCCTTTAGCAAAAAAATGTATTATCTAAATCTAACGTGTATTCGCTTCATAATGTTTAATGAGTTTGTTTTCCTCAGAGCGAGCTGCTTGCGTTGAAACGAAATCTACTTTTGTTTTTTTTTTCACATTCGCAATTGCAAACTTTCTATATACACTGCGAATCACATTCGCGGAAAAAAATAAATCACTTAATTCTCCATTTCCTGCGTTGGTATTCGAATGTTCAGTTTTCTCCGTTAGCCGATAGCCACGGATAACATCTCTACAGTATTCCTTAGCAAATTAAGAAAAACGGCAGTGTAAGCGTTCTCGTAAAACACAACAATGCACGATAGGAAAAAAAATCACACGAAAGATTTTTCCTCTTCCTTTCTAATCTTACCCGCGCGCGCCGCGAAATAAGGCAATCTCGCGCGCCGAAAGGCAAGCTCTAACGTGAAATTTCAAGAACTGGCTCTTTTCGCGTTCAAGATACATGCATTTTTCGCTTTCGTGTCGCGAGGAAAATGAAATCTCGACTAAAAGCCGTTGATGGAAATGGGACGGATGTCGAGGAAAGGATTTTTGGTATTATATGTCTACTTCTCGTATTACAAAGGATGCGAGGTCGGAGTGGCGAGACAAGATAGAAAATACCCTCGCGCCCAGAAGTAAATCGTCGGTGATGTTGATTGTCTAATAAGGTATTTATTGGTGGATCGATTACGACGGCATATACGCCCTGTCTTATTGAAAATAAAGCCGAGCAAATTGCATGTCCGCGAAAGACAATATGCGATCCAGGCATATATCTCGGAGATGTACACACAGTGTCAACTATCGACCTATACGGTAGCTGAAAAAGTGATATAAAAGTTATGTTTGCTCAGCCAATTAAAAACTTTGCAATTCGCGCAAGCCGCTCGTGTGCAGTCGAGCGGTTTCGCAGTCACGTGTACGAAAGTCTCTAAATTGTGGCGCTCTCGAAACCTGCTTCAAATCCCGCAAGCCTTTAAACAATTCCATTGTGCGACAAGTAAGCGCACGTAATTCGAGCTCGCACTTGCGTTTGCTTGCACTTTCCAAGGCTTTACGCGTCGCCGTCGTGGCAAACCAGAAGCACGCGAGGCAGGGTTAAAAGTTTATGGCTCTGCCTCTGCACTGGTCGCCATTTAACGCTTCGCTAGTGGCGGCCACACCTTCAAGGGATGGATGTTCATTCCAAATAATTGGGTTTTATTTTAGGAACATCGATGAGGGTTTCAATCTTAGAGAGAATGTACGTTGCGAAATTATTTTAGGCCGTTTGACATTTTTCCAAGTAATTCACGGCTGGTCGGCTAATTGATTGCGAATGCTAATAAAACGCGCTAAATAACAATTAAATAAATAACCCATCTCGGCACTGAAGTCGGCCGTGACTAATTTATCTGGCAGCTATTTGTTGCAGTGACGGAGATTTAGTTTGACAGAGGCTGCCTGCGCATATAAAACTAATTTTAAGGCAAACGAGGAGAGTGAGTGCCACCGGAGGCACTTAATTCTCCACCAAGCAAACGAATGCAATTTGTATTTCAGTTGGAAACGGTAATATAAGAGCCTGACGAACGGAAGGCTAGCACTGAGTGTATTGATTTTCTTTTTTTACGCCTGGACAATCCTGAAACTTTGTTTTGCTCGCGCAAGAGATACCGCCTTAATTCGATTGAATTCCAATTGAAGTAGCTTATAAGTACATATGTTACTTAGATTAAAGGTAAAATTTATTACACAATTATTTTTAACTTCCTTGCTACTTGGTTTCTCAAATGAATATTTCAAAAGCTGACGTTTGAAGAGCAACGTTGAATATATTTTTTTCAATTTCGCTTTGCGCACACGCAAATTCTCTCTCCTTGACTTTCCAGACTTGGCGCAATATTGAAGATCTAGGGCTCGTTCAATTTTTGAAGTGTTCGCTTATTCTCGCCGCGGAACAAGCTATTTTTCCTTCGATCTACGACAAATTACGAGTTGACTTGGAATAAGAAAATTATTTCATTCTCGTGCCTGCAATTTTCACGTTTAACTGTTAATTAGAACAAACAATCGTCAACCATGAATTATCTGTCTTTTGTCGAAGACACGACAAAAATAAGACAAACAAAGCCTTCAATTCGTTCCGCACAAGCGGACGCGAGCGCTTGGCATCGAGATCCGATTCTTCCAACAACCTAAGTAAAGACCGCCCAAGTATAATCATGACTTGTGTACCCTGCGATTATACGACGACGAGAGAGATGGGCATCGCGACCTCGTTTTTCTCCCCGTGGGCTTTATGAATGAGGGATTCGCTATTGACTTTTTAGTAAAGTTTTGTCAAGAGAGTGAACTTTTTTACACAACGAGATTCGATTTTCATTGTTTTTACATGTGAAATTGAAAATCCTTCATTTCCTGACGCGACGTGGTTTTTTGGGTGTCGGAAAATCAAACAAAGTAAATGCTTTCATTGTTGCGGTCTCCGATGCGACAATTTTTTTTTTTTTTCGAGTTCTTGTGAAAAACTACTGTACTCGTAACGCGACAGGACAGTGATAAATGTTGAACCGCAAAAGAGTATGAGTCACTTTAGAGAATATAGTCTAGTCCGGCAGTGATTTTTGAAATATTATTGTAGCATTTTTCAAGGATAGTCGCATGTCTCTCATGACTATTACTAAGCTAATGCGTACAGATAACTTGTGTGCCTCTGTGGCGTTCAAAACGAACGTAGCTCTTGAAGTAACAATACAAAATAACAAAGAAATAATAATAACATTGTGAAATCAATACGATCGTGTTTGCTCGAAAAATTTTCAAAAATATTTTCGACACTCCGTGCCCGGGGACTCGGCTTTACGCACGTTCGAGGAATCGAACATGCTTCAAATCTCGTCCTACACAGATTGTATCGAAGAATAAAGTTAGGTGCATGCGCGAGAAAGTGATTCTTGCTTCGCTCGGGCGTAAACGTCCACACGAGGCTCAAATTACTTTCGTACACCAGTATCCAAATGTACTAAAATTTATAAATACACGGAAATAAATAATCAATAACATTAATAGTAAACTAACTGGTGAGGGAAACAGTGCACATCTGTGTATTGACGTTTGCGAGCAGCAGAAATGGTTTGCAAGATAACGATTGAAACGAAGTCCTGACCAATTTGATAAAATTTAATTACAATGGAAACTAATGTGAAATAAAGAACTTACAGCATTTCGTCATCATCTCCGGTACAAAGATCAAAAGAAAATAATATCCGTTCTCGAATGAACACTCAATTAGATTCTTCAAATCTTCAACCTCATTGTTGTTCGACTGAACGCGTTCGTGTGCGAGCAAAAACATTACGTAAAACGTTATCACCGACTATCACTCAATTTTACCACCACTTCTTCTCTCGCCCGCAGATTCTCGGATATGTTTAAGATTGTGTTAGATAGGTTCTTGTTTGATCGTGGGATTTTAAAATGCATTTCCATACATTACGAAGAGCAAAATAGCACTTTTAAAGTTCTTTTTAATCGTGTACTTTTAAGAAACATCTTGAATTATTTACTAGTTTCTCTTATGCAAAAAAGAACACTTTTGTAATAAAGCGTGACGAAGAAGATTGAAAGGCCGCACACTTGCAACGCGTACGCTTGGAGAAAGCGAAATTCGGAACTAGTGCATTATGCAAACGCGATTCATTTGTAATTGAGTAATCTCATGTGTTTCGAGGACATTCCTTGTGGTTGTACCTCGTCGTTCTCGTCATTTCCATACCAAATCGTAACACATAAAAAAAAAACAAAAGCACAACGTCGTAAATTTCAAAATTATTGTCAAGTTCGATAAAATTTCGCAATTATTCTTATAATTGCGGCCCGCTCTAAGCAGTAAATGTTCTTATCGGCGCGTTAACGTCAAGTTCCGATGGCATTTTGTTAGGGTCGTAAAAGTTGTTTTACTCCTACATACACAGCTTCCCTAAAGCATTGCACAACTTGCAAGCTCTTGTATATAATATCACTGTCGAAATCTCGTGCGGGTAATTCAATTACTATCGGAGACCGAACTCGAATTGAATCACGAAAACGAGATGGGAGGAGGGGGGGAGGGGGGGGTAACAATGAAATTATTTTACGATTTACGTATAAACATTATTCGTTTAATAAATGTTATATCTTGTCGTCAATAAATGTCTATCCGCACTTCATCCGACCAACGCAAATTCGAAAATGAAGCGGCGGTCGAAGTTGTCCTCTCCCGGAAACACAAATAGATATCGACGAGCAAACTATGCGTGAATTACGACTATGCTGGGGCGTGCATGCCAAAGACGCAGCGGAAACGTCAACATTGTTTTCGACGCTACAGCAAGAAAACTGACGCTTCCAACAGTCACATTAACAAGCCTATGAATTTTAAGAGCATTGTTCGTGTTTATTGTTATAGAAAGTAAGGCGTGATTAAAGCGCCGGCAAGATGTAAATTGCTTTTGCTGACACGGGCTTTCGGAAGTTTTGCTAAGCTCATCGACGATAATCGTAATTGTTTGGCAATTATCGAGAAAATAAGTATTTTCGATAACAAACATCATGAAAAGGAACTGATTTAATATCGAAATTGATTATAGTATAAAACGTTATTGTCATTTCCATTGCGAGACTTTCGCTAATATTCGCTAAAACGGCCGATCTCTCGTTTCGAAACCGAAAAGCGACTCGGCACGCGGCAAGCCTCAAACAGCCGCAGACACAACGGAACCCGCATGGATTCACTCGTTGCCCCTGCCGTGATTTGCATGAATCGAGCGGCGCGCGATAATGATCGCGCTTCCGCAAGTGGAAAAAGACAGGTGCGTCGTAGTGGTCGTCGCGAGAACGGAAGGCGATGCGCTTGACACTTCCGATATTCCAGCTCTTCCCAAGTATCATTGTAGACGAAGTAGAAAGTGCAGGTATAAATCTTATTTTTTATGACAATATTGTGGCAGAGGGAGAGCGAAACCATTTCGATGACTTATTTTTTTTTATGTTAACGCCTTTATCAAAGCGTAACGGCTCGTCAAAATATTCCTGAATTTACGTAAAACGCCTTGTGCAATGTTTGAATTTATAATACAAGACTCACCGAATCAGACGCATGTAATGACGTTTCTATATTTTTTTATTTAATATTGATTGCACTGGCCTAAATAGTAGAATTATCGAAAACCATATATCACGCGTCGTAATTATTCGATTACGTAGTCATTCAATTAGCTAATCCGTGCGTATATTCGTTTTAATAACTAATTTCAGAAAGCTGTAAACTCACTTGTTAATTGAATTCGCTTACTTTGCTTCCCAACCATTTTCCTTTGCTCATAAACGCAGTCAGCTTTGACATAAATTTTTTTTTTCACGTTCGTAACTGTACGATATTAAGCACGTAACCGAGCCTTGAACAATTATTTCTTGAGAAGTTTTACCTTCGAAAATAAAATATATACAGCAATAAAAAGTGCTCGCCTTTTTTCACAAAACCTTTCGGAAAAAGAAGACAATAGTTATCACAGAGAAGTTTTTCTTAGTAACACTCACTGCCAATAACACGGGGAAAAAAAGGAAAAGAGGAAGAAGCAAGTAAGAACCCTCGTAACACAAGGTTCACTTTCCGCGAGAAAGCTGTGTACGCGAGCAGCTGTCTTCGGCGGCGCCCGCGCACGCAATAACCAGCTGAGGCCCCGGCGACTTCGGTTCTATGTTCCGCTCGGCCCACTGCGTACGCGATGGCCCACCAGACACTGTAAGACAAGAGAGAAGGGGCAGGTCATGCGCTGTCGTCGCTATATATCCTTGCGGAACAATCACGAGCTTGACCGCGTGGATATCTTGTGAAGAGAAACAGGATTCGTGTTATTGCTCGACTATGCTCATTAACAGTGCCGTGGAATAACAGTGCATTTGTGAACTGATAATACGAACAGCATTCATTACCCTTATCATAACAAATGAGTATCATTCACGATGATATGCATTGTAAGCTTCCCGCCAGTCTTGAAAATTAAAATGACAAATAAATCTTTGTGCATGATAATAATCGACAACGAAGGATTAATGCAAATTAAAAACTAAATAACCAATTACTATGAAACATATTCTAATTTATAACAGAACTGTTAATCAATCGTAATTTTTTTTTTGTTACAGGTGAGTTGTTTGAGCAAAGTATTTTTTATATTACTGTTCAACCCCAGCAAATCGTAAGTTAAAATTTAAATACCAATGAAACTCCTCAAGACTATTCTAATTATCGACTCAAGGTTTGCTTTAGCATAAAAAAAAAACATGTAAAATCCGAACAACGGATTCAACTCACGTATTTGCCAAAATACAGCCGTACTGACTCGTCCGAAATCCAGCTTCATTGTCACTGCGAAGGTAAATACCTTCGTAGTGAGATCGCGTGCCAGTAATCTACAGAAAGCATTTAACCTCATGTAGAGCAAATAACGCATCTAGAATAGTCCGACAAATTTTCTCCGATAGAGATTTTCACTGTAAACGTACATACACACACACACACAACACCCAACACACAAGACATACATATATATAGCCAAGAAATTGTCTGTGAAATTAGACGCGAAGAAAAAAAAAAGAAGCAGCATTAATATAATAATGATGCCGATGTTTTATATACCGCTTTTCCGAGTTTACATGTAACTGATTATACCGGATTTCCTATATGCTTTTCGGGATTAACGTTACATAACCTTTAGATTCATTAACTTTGATTTAACTTTTTGCATTTTAACTTACGTAAAATCGTAGCGTTGCTACTTATTCTGCATAGATTGTATCGACAATAGCGTTATGAATTCAATTGTGATAATTTAGACGTAAATGATAAGTATAACAATCGAAACGTATTTAATTGTTGAACTATTCAATATCTCTTCTCGAAATCTCTCACGAAGGACACGTTACGTAATAATATAATTACACGAATATATAAAACTCGAACGTTTTTTCTCTTTCGGTATTCAAGCATAGCAATGACCAATTTTAACTTTCGTCAACAAACTTAAAATTCTACCTTGCGCACCTTCGTCATAGCGTCGTTCTATTAACATTTTATTATCTGGAAAGTGTATGAGATGTAAGATCTATACTGTACATAAGAGTTTTTACTCAAAAATTTTTCACCTTGAAACAAAATTCAATTTATATTATTATGTAAAAGATTACGGATACGTATATATATTTCTTCATAGAGCTTTTCCAAAACAGATTGAAAATCAATAACCAACGTGTGCCCATTAAAGTAGCATTATAGAATATCGATACGAAAATCCAGTTGTTCTTACAGTATTACGTAAATTATTACCATGCGCTGAAATTACGAGTAAGAAAATAAAAAGACATTTTAATCATCCAAACCAGTTTTTTTCGTGTACTTAGTACACGAGTATGTCAAGGCCGTAATATTCCAAGCAGAACCGAGATACACGTGTGATTCTCTTTTTCTTCGCACATTTAATTTAAATTAGAAATCGCTCTGTTACTCGACCATTCATACGAAGATCCCATCGCATGCAGGACTGCATACCGGAAACCCCATCGTGCATTGTCTTGCAACATCCTCAGGGTATGCGACCATATATGTGGTTTTACTGCAGAGGGTAAGCTAAAGAGAATTTCATTTTTTTTTTTCTTTCGACGGTTGTCAATTTTTTTATCTTTAAAAATGTATTAACATTGATAATAATGAAATTTATTGCAGAGATGTAATGATCATATTTGCCAATGGTATTTTTATTCGAATATGAATATTTGATATGCGTATATAGAAGAAGAGCATATAAATGTTTATATGTAGATTTAAGTTTGAAAAGTGACAGTTTCGGGGAATAAAATCGTGCGGTTCAACATATATTTCCGACAATAGACCTTCCACTTATCACATAGATCCATTTCAAATTTATATCTTCATTTTATATAACCTTATTCAGAAAGTAACGTTTTTCTCGATTTTATGGGCCATGTTCACGTAAAAATGAATTTCATAATCATTCATTGATTCAATAAACTATTTTGCCTTATAAGTACAAATAACAAACGCACATATAATTACAAGAAAATCCATCTAAACATTAGTTTCATAAAAAGACCAAAACATACGAACACATTTAGCTTACCTATGGTGATAGTTGTATACTCGTCACATTTATATAGAAAATGATATCATCTGTAACGCGAATAACAAGTGAAAAAAGTGGCTTCAGCGAAATAAATAAACTGTGCCTTATATTCGTTTTACCGAATCAACGAGGACCATTTGCTCACTTGAATTGTTAACTATTCGTGAAAGAGCTGTTAATGCATTTTTGGGGGAAACGAAGGTGAAGTGAAACCTCATTGTTTCAATTTAGAAAGTTTTTTAATCGTAAATTTTTCGAAACGCTTTCGCACTGATGAGTTTTTGTTACGGCGATATTTCTCTTTTCAACTTTATTAGCATGATACATGCGAGCTGCACTAGAAACGAAAATCGCGGATGAGTTATTGATTGTTCGCGAGCCGGGATTGAAACTAAATCGTTGATCTTGTTTGCACAGCTAACTTCGAAATGGAATTGCAATCGTACATATAATTGCGGCCAATTATATACACAAAATGAAATAAACGATGAAGTGAATGCAGACATTCTTAATTAAAGTTCTTGTGACCTTTACATTTCACAAAAGAAGTTACAATTTTTAATTTAAAAAAGTACAACTCACCAATAGATACTCAAACAACAACAACAACGTTGTTCGTTTTATTTTCGCTGTGGAGGTGATTTCATTGCTCGCATTCGAGTGAGAGCGTATCATACAAAAGAGAACGAGGAAATGCCTGTCAAACGAAATTCGCCTGGACTAACTAACAAACGAAAGTGCGCTTTACTTTTTTCAAAGGGAAAATGTAGCATTAATAAAATATTTATACTTGTAGAAGCATATAATAAATACTTGGAGAGAGAGAGAGAGAGAGAGAGAGAGAGAGAGAACTTCCGTTTTGTGCATCGTTAGTTTCATGCGTATAATATTCATTTATTGATATTTTCATGCACTTAATAATCCTTCATGATCACTTTCATCTAACGCTTTAATTTCATCGCTCCATTACAGGTAGACCGTCAAAGGCTAGCAAACAGTCGAAGATATTACAACCAAAAAAGATTTACATTACAATATGTAGCAAACGTACGTAAAACAGAAGTTAATAAGTGTGCGGTATTTGCAAGAGAATTTAGACCCCACATCAGTTAGCATGTACACTAATTTATCCCTACCTTTCTGTTTTTTTTTTTTTGGATTTTTACTTTGGGTTTGCGACCAACATAATTACCGCCCCGTCTTTATCGTTAGAAATTAGATTTGTATTGACTGGCAACATGTTTAAAAAATTGATTATTTTGCGCATGGAAAATCGCTGACATTGAATTTTAAAAGATACTTGTATAAATAATTTATTAATTATTGATAAATTTCAATTTACTAATAATAATAATTTTGTATTCATACCCTTTTTCACCCTCTTCTCAGCGAAAGTTACTTCCAATCATTCCACATTTCCCTAACTATGTAACTGTTCTCACAAATCATAACAATAGCCGTCCATGAAACTAACACAACTTACTCAGTGCAAAAAACAACTACTACTACCCCTCTGAATTCAAGCATCAAGTGGTATGTCAACGGTGGTCGTCAGACGACTGAACGTGAAAATGTTCAAACCCCTCTTGTGTTGTCGCCTTCTTTTGTTAGACCGGAGTGAAAATGCATGAATAAGAGATGGTCATCCGTAGTCACGCTAGCCAAAGTGTACGTGCGTGTGTGCGAGCCAGGTGTTCTCTGACGTCGATTATTATGAGGTTTTTCATTCAGGAAATGAATTATATGTTGCTTTGACTCGAGAGAGAAAAAATTTGTCTGTAAGGGACAATATATTACTGTAATTTAATAGGCGAAGGTTGTTTAAATTTTATGTGACGAATTTTCACATATAATTAGCGATTAAAATAATTAGTTTAGATAAATTTATTATATTATGCAATACCCTTCGTCGAAGATCAAACCGAAATTGTATCACTAAAGGAATTAAGTCCGTAAACATAATAGCATGAGCTTTCTCATCCTGTTTGTGCGTGCATAACAAGCTTTGCTTTGAGAGCATTAATTATTCCGATGCCTTCAGCTAAACAAAAACCATCAACTTCGCAAAGTCAATCACCTTATAGTAGCAAACTTTACCTGGCAAGCTTTTACTTTTGTCGGTCAAAAAAATGAAAAAATACTCGTAGAACCAATGAAACATCGATCATTCGTTTTAATAACTTACTTGCATCTCATCCATCAATTGGAAATCATATTATTATTATCTCCTCTTACAACATCGCTCTTACTTACTCGACCCACGATAACATATTCAATTACAAATTGCTGTATAGCTGAGAAGCTTTATTCAGTCATAGTTCATTGATAATAAATTTGCAACTTAAATTTCTTTTACAAATTTATTTACGATCAAGAAATTAAATAAGATGAAAAAAACATCAATCCCATTTACTCAAATTAAAGCGAATAAATTTGGTTAAATTTGACAGATCAAAATATTTGATAAAATATCGAATTGTCATTTTCATAAATGTCAATGTCAATTCTTCGAAAATTCTCTATCTACAATATTGATCATGTAAAAATGTATAGCGCCCAGAAATATGTATAGAAATTTGAAGTCGTCACAGATGTTAACTCTGATATCATTCTCCTCCCTTATCATCGATATAAGAAGTAATAACAGAGTTGCCAGAGAATATATTAAATATAGCAGGAAAGTTACCACTGGATGGTTAATACAGAAATAAGACG
Organism: Phymastichus coffea; assembly: GCF_024137745.1. Classification (NCBI taxonomy): domain Eukaryota; kingdom Metazoa; phylum Arthropoda; class Insecta; order Hymenoptera; family Eulophidae; genus Phymastichus; species Phymastichus coffea. Next base: position 643,646 of record NW_026706916.1, read on the forward strand.
CCTTGCAAGCAAATGCATTATAAATGAGTCACTTGCGAACACTTACGTAAACGGGGTTTCGTAGCAAGTTAGAGCATATAATTGACTTGTCAATTGACTGAACTAACCGCAAGTCCAAATTGAAACTGCTATAATCACAAGTAACGCGTAACCAGGTGACCGGGATTTGTTTTATAAGTATACGTGAATGATCGATCTATTTATAAGAAAACTTGTAAATTTACTTTTTCTAGGAAACGTTGGTAGTTTTTGTAGATTAAGAAATTTTAAAGTTTACCTTCAACTTTATAATAAATTCATTTCAAACTGTATATTTTAAAAAATTATTTATTTTCAAAAAGACTGAACGAACCCTACTCCAATTATTCTCGTATTTATAGTTCATCTGCATTGCTAAAGCTGCAATCGATAATCCCTGTGTTGACTGTTAGTAATGATAAACAGACTGAACTGTACTTAATAGATCGATCGATCTTCTAATATTTATTGTAAATTTCTTGAAGACTGCGAAGATTCTGGCATCTTCGCATAATTATTCCCCTTATATTTCAAAAGTATTAATTCCAAAATGAATAGCATAAAGCATAAAGCTTTCTAGAAGACGTTTTAATATGATAAATAAGCTCTATTGTAGATATATATGCGAGCGTGTCTTGAAATATAAGTATGAGAAAAGGCTCCATTGACTACCCAATCGAATTTCAATCGAACCTAGAATGGTAATAATAATAAGAAACAAAAAATTAATTACATTCGTTATTTATTTTTCCCTTTAAATATTTTATTCTTAGGTTTACGGAAATCCGACTGAATAGTTGATGAAGCGTCCTCTAGTATTTATTATTATTATTTCACCACACGTTGTTCATATATTTGCATTTGTTTATAATTTAATTACTCATGAGAGCAGTTGAATAAATACTAATATTCACATCTCAATCGTGTATTTAGTTAATTAAATAGCTTTGAGAGCAAAGTTTACTAAAAAAGTTATTGTAATGCAAATACTCGATTTTGAAAATTTTATGAATAGTTCTGGAACTAATAAAAAGAATTATTTCTGATCCATCAAAAGTCAATAAGTTACAATTGTTAGAATGAATTAGGATCGTGACATTTCATTGAAAGTTGCAGATATAATGTTGTGTAGTTCACGAGTATTGTTGCTGATCTGAATAGTAAAAACTTATACCCAATATGTCGATTGCTATGTACAGAAAAAAAGGCTACACATATAAGTCATGTAAATTTTTACATAAAACTTCTTGTAGACTATTGCAAATAACCAAAATGCTATTGAATTTTTTTCAATTATTAATATTCAATAATTAATACTTCTATCTTACTTATGGAATCGACTATAAGAATAAAAAAAATATTACACGAAAATTGCAATTCACAATGTCGACGCTAAGATACAACTATACGTGAAATTCCAAACAAGAAAAAATTAGACGTGCGCCGAGTTCAATACGCACATTTGGAAAGCATGTCTTCTCTCGAAATGTTAGTACAGTGAGATCGTTTTGCGTTAATTGCTATTTTGCCTTACGAGCTAGCGAGAGAGAGAGAGAGAGAGAGAGAGAGAGAGAGAGAGAGACATATAATTGTTTTCTTTGACAAAGATCAATGCAGTATACGTAATTGGATGATAAATATATGACAGTTATGGAACAATCAACCATGATTTATATGCCAAATCATATAGAATATTTCATTCGGGAACATTGAAAATGTCAGTGTTTTTTTCGGTAAATTCAATATAGGAAGACACAAATCTCTTTAAGAAGGTACAAAAGCCACGCTGACATAATATCGTCAATATTACAATATACACGAACATAAGATTTACTCAGTATTGTTCTTTTAATTATATCTTCTCATTTTTTATGCTTGTTCAGGTAAAAGACAGTTTACGGCTAAAATATTGTTACAATTGTTCATATCTGTCTTAATCACCTCTTGAAGAAAAATTGGCTCCATAGAATGTATTATTATGATTTCAATTCTCTTTGATCGTGAAAAACTTTCTATTACTGTTATAACATGATCGAACGCTTTTTTTTCGTAAAATTGAACTGCACGCGGTATCTCAACGTAACAATTCTCGAGTGGCGACGCTCGAAAAAAAGTAACGAATCCGTGTGACCACCGACACAAAATCTGTGCATTCAAAGTTTTTCCTAACAGATGAGTGACATAGTTCCTCTCTCTGCTCATTATTACCTGTCAGCAAGTTGATCGACGTACTCGACGTTGAACTGATAGTACACTATTTGCACCGAAAACATTGCACAGCAGCCGCGACGAGTGTACAGGTCAGACTGTTTGGGGAAACGGAAGAGACGACGCGTATGTTCGTGCTGTCATTATACGTGTATCGGATGTACAGTCTCGTTAGGGAATTGTGGCGAGTGAAAAGTATATGGTGTGGCTTATTCGATGAATATATCGAGAATGAAGGATGATTGTAAACGTGAAAAGTATCAAGTGACTAAAAGCTGAAAAAAACTACGAATTTATTTCTGATGCACTTATCACGTCTTTAGAATGAAAAACATATAACTAGGATATATACAAAAATGATAATTTTCCACTATGTTATGTTTTTTTTTATCGTAAAAATCGGACTATAATGTAATTTTTTTACAGTTTTAACATGTTAAAAATAGTACAAATGATAATTTTTGAAGACTCCTTCGTTATTGATTCAAAAATCTATTGCTAAATTCAATAATTTTAGAATCTTTACATTTTACTCTACTTTGCCAGCCGGACTAAATGATATTCTTCGCATAAATATTGGTTAAATTTCTATTGTTTTATTTTCATTTTAATAATATAATAAATGATAGTGAGTTTATTATAAAAGAAATTAGAAAGTAGTCAGTCACTTTAAAGTCTGAACGAAATTATTGTAGCTCATTATTATTTTGCTTTTTTAAAGAGGAAGCCTTGAAACGACAGCTCAAAAATTTTTTTTAGCCGTATTTAAGTTATGTATTTACTTCTGTGTGTTTAAAATAATCCTGCATTTAGTCAGAAGAATTAGTTTTGTATGAATTAATCAAAAAAGTTTAGAACTGTTTTTTTGACTGATTTGTTTTTTCTCGATTTTTGGTCTTTTTTATGTAAGGTTGTCTAAATCTGGTACTTCCATAATTTTCAGGTTATTTTAATATATATATCTATAATAATAGATACTTCAGGACAGAGGTCTCGAAATACGTTAAATTTGAAAATTGTTGTTGTTGCTACGCGTTTAATTCCTATTTGTTTCAAGACGTTTAATTTATATCCGTTTTTTCTTAATGGCGTTGATGAAATTATAAAAAACATTTAAATAAAATATTCTTTTTTTATCAAATACGCTGCTTAACTGTGTAGGCATATAAAGGAGGTTCAATGATTCAGTTCGAGAAAAAATATGCATATTTTCTCCCAATTGAAAAACCAAATCAGAATAAAATTCGCACAGTAAATAAATAAGAAATTTCTTTCAAACTCTAGTATAAGCACACTGGTAAATTTGAAAATTAGTGTAATAGTAATTTATTTGTTCACATCTTTCAAAAGTTTCTTTCAACAAATTTTGATTGTTCTAGTTTGAAAAAATATTTGTTTCGCTTAAACATTTTAAACAACTTTAAGAGGCTAGTCTTTTAAGATCTATTAAGTGTTCAAACACAACAAATACATTTTTAATTGCATTTATAATATTTTTCATAAAAGTATTTGAAGCACAATCTTGTCACTACTTTTTTAGTTAATAGTCATATATTGTGTAACTACATTGACTAACTACAATAAATTTATCAATTACTTTTATCTTCGAAATAATTTTTGGAATTCATCATTCAAAAGTAGCATGTCGTCATATCAATATAATTATCACAGTTTGCTTTTTCTGATTTGTACGTAATTGTCATTCTTGCAGAGGTGAAAGCAATAAAAGATTGTGTCTAGTAATTGTTGAACGTCTTTGAACTTGCCGAGAGCAAACACAGAGCTTGCTAAGTAATATTTTTTCAAAAACAAAATAACATTACAGTAGAAAAAATATAATTTTTTTTATCTTTAACGAAACACTTCACTAATGATGTTGGCAGTGTCCTTTATAATTAAACTATCTCTCATCCCCGTGCAACTCTGATAAGGAGATGCTTCCGCATTACTACATGTTTTCACGATATCACGTTTCCATGAAGATCTTAGGTAAAAATAAGTTAGCATAATTGTGGGGTTTCTGCACCTAAACTGTAATTAGAAACTTTGTACACATCCGTCGATGTACCTTCAATTATGAGTCAATAACTACTCGAAACCAAATCCATTATGAAAGTTGGTTAGTTAGTCGGAGAACTGTTTTGCAAATCCTTTCAAACGTATATATCATTGTACATTTTGTAGACAACGTGTCGTTTCGATCCAATAGTGAAATTTCGCATTGCACATTTTAATCGGCTTAAATCTTTCACAAGTCATGCAATGTAAACATTCGACGAACCTAGTTGACCTGTGACTAACCGACATTCAGTCTAGATAATTTTTGTTAGTACCTGTACGCGAAAGCACGCGGCACGCAATGGGAAGGGTTGTCGTCACAACGCGTTTTTATGTACTTCAGAGACGTGGAAGGTTCCACGCGCGCCCATCTCATGCTCCAAAGACTGCTGTATCTCTCTCCTGTACACATATATATATATATAGAGAGAGAGAGAGAGCGAGCAATATTTTATCGCGCTGCACACACGCAGTTGTTTATTAATGCGATATCTTAGCGGCTTTGAGGTTGGGCAACAACGGCTCGATTATTCTTTTTACGCTTGGATGAGCCGGCAAACTACTACTTTGCGTACGGAGATTGACAAACATTTTGCAATTTGACAGTCGGTAGACTTATCGAATCATCGTCACCGTGGAAAAACAGCTAGTCATTTTCTGCTTCTCTACGAACATTATGAAAGATAGCACGAATGAAAAAAAAAATAACCCGAGAACTCGCAGTTTACGACGCGAATGGCTGAATTTTCAACGCGAATAAAGCACAAACGGCAGAAAAACTTCCAAAATAACGCTATCAAGTTAAAATAGAAACTTTAAGGATATGAAAGGTTGTTTAGTGACCGTGTGGGTCGAGGAAAAAAGTGAGGAGCAGCGCGCAAAAACAGGGCCGGCTCGGTGTATAGTTAGGAACACTCGCTCGCAACTATACATTTTTTTTTATTGTTCGCCGAGAACACGCGAGACTCTCTTTGGTCGGATATCCGGTATCCGCAATGTATAACAGGCTTAGCTGACGACAGGCTTTCTTTTTACAGCCGAGTTATGCGCGCCCTATGCCATAGTGGCACTCGAGCTGCCGACATTACGGATGTCGAACTGCGAGGGTGCACGGTATTATTTTTAGTCAACATATTATTATTGCAAGTTCAACGAGCGAAGAATGATCATTAAGTTGAGAGGTAAAGTTATAGATAGATGTTGATATTATTATTTCGACGAGTATTTGTTTTCTGCAAAATTTTAACGTAGCGGATTGTTCAGTTCCATACGCTGACGTATAATTTGATAACAGGATGTATTTTTCTCTTCAATGAAATTAATCAACTGAAACGATATTTTCATCACTTTTGGTAGTGAAAGCTATTGAATGCATGCGTTGAATAGCGTCAACATTTGCTGTGAAAAAATTTTGATAAAATTTACGCGCTTTCTCTATACGCGTTTCTTTCTAATTAAAACTTCGGAAGATTTTCCCTACAGCGTTTAGCAAATACAATAACCGCGTTTCAATTAAAACAGGTATAGGAGACATCGAATGCGTTCAATTATTATTGGAAAAGCGCACCAAGCGGATAATAAAAAATTGATCTTATAATGGTATTGAACTGTATGTCAATGGGGGACCTGCATTGCATTGACGGTAGGCAAAGTCTTCAATGAAAATTACATTAAATATCAGAAATTAAATACGATTAAGCAACTGCATTGTATTTCACATTCAATATTAATCATAGTAATCTCGTTAATTTAATTTATGTGTGCGCATAGATTGAAACAATAATTTAATTGCATTAAATAACTTAGCAGTGTGCATAATACAATGCGGTTGGTTTTATTATTTAGTTACGTATACTTCGTTTGCATCTTTGCATTTGACATGGAGAATAACATCGAAGAAATTGTTCATTTCCGGAAAACATATAATCCAAAATTTATTTTAAAACGACTAATCAGCTCAAATAATCAAAATACGCAAATATTCGTATTATAGCATAACATACATCGTTTATTCAAATTAATCCACTCCACGCGATATCTTCGACAAGTATCCATCCTTATAAATCAAAATCCATTCGCATTGAATTTGACGAAAATACAAATATACTTGCGTTTCTATTGCAGCCCTAAAGGGATTCGGCGACAGGTACAATGGCAGCTCGATAGTGTACGCGTGTCTGCCTCGTTCAAGTCAATTTAAATTCCCAACGCGGATCGCTGGACGTTTTATTTACATATTCATATCCGCTTACGTGTATACAGGTGTCGCTGTAACTGAAAAGGTAGAGGCAGAGAGAGATGCATGTGGATACCTCCTCAGCCGATATCCGCCCGGATATCCAGCGGAAAATCCACGAGTGATTGCTTTTAGGCTTCTTACGAAGCTTGTTGGCTAATGGAGCATTACTTTTGCGCAATCGATCTTTAGGTGCGACGGGTTTAATGTTTCGCGTTGGCTGTGCGCTCGAGTCACGAGACTTTGCATGATACTCGCTCCTACTTATCGAGTGAAAGTTACACGGGTCGTCAGTGTCAATTATTTTTAGTCACGTGTTTTTATCGAATTATACAGACAGTGAATTTAGATCCGAGGTAAAGCAATAAATGAAATTGACGATAGATATACTTGATATTATATGTATCTTTTTCATTAATTTATAATTTTCAGAACGTATGCTAAACAATTTTTGTATTTGTAAGAATCTTTGTACACTGAAGAAAACAAATTCATACCCCTATTTTTTAGACTATCTAAATACGGATTTTACAGCTCACCGTTTTCCTTAAGATAAATAAAATCCAATATTAATTAAATTGTATATTAATCGACTTTAATATTAATTTGATTTGCATAAAAATCTAACAATATACAATACGTTTCAAGTATTTCCTCAGCTAATTATTTCCAAATACATTGAATTCCCAATTCCCAACCCGCTAGCCGTGAAGACTATAATCGATCATAAACGCACAATTCATGTGTAGGTGCGATGTGAACCGAACAGCATTCAACGCTAGTATACATACCCTTTCAATAACACACACACACACACACACGCACTTGCATCGAACAATAAACCATCAGCGCGTGTATAATTAGATTCATCGCTTTCGATGCGAGCGAAATCCGAAGTCGCGCCCTCTTCTTCTTCGGCTCACGCAATTAAATGTGAATTGTTACGCACTGCAGAGCGCAGTTTCGTTTCTCTTCTTCTATAAGATGATGCTCAGAGCGTGGCACGCGTATCTTCTCACCGTGCAGAAAGAAAACAGTCTTTATATGCGATGAAATTATTACGCTCGGCTTGCGTGTAAAAAGACTGAAAACTTGGCAAACCTTTTTTCAAACAATTAGAAAATTCTCTTTTTTGTGGCAAAAAGTAACAATAGTATAATTGTTTTTTCTAATTGGTTTTTGCTGCCAAAAAAAGAATTGCTTACTAAATAATAATGATAACATGCCGCTTATTAAGGATTAGTTTTTATATTCAATTCTTCAAGATATTTTTTGAAGAGAAAATTTGTCGAGAAGATACCAATGATCTTTGCACCTAAAAGCTTGAAATTACTTTGAGTAAAATCTATTTTGCAAACTCAATTTTCGAACTATCGTTAAATTCCTAGTGCATTTTTTCATGGACGAGGATTTTACAAGATACTGAAAATTCAGCAAAGTAAAAAGTTTGTGAAAAAATTATGCAAAGATGTTGAAAAACAAATAATAATTTGATAGAGTTTTATCACAAAGTATTGAATGTTAATAATATCTTAAATGAAAGTTTCTTACAAATCGACCATAAAATTAATTTATATTTTTGTTTTCCGTCCATTTTGAAAACTATCCACTTGAAACATTGGATAAACAATTTACATCAAACAAACACATCTGGTAGCAAGAAAAAAATACATTATCGTTTGGTGGTAATTGCCATAGCAGCATAAAGCGGTTGTATATAAGTAAAACAATAAAACGCGTCCGAGATTCAACGGCAAGTAGGCTGAAAAGACGACTATACGTATAGTATTGGACCAGGCAAAACACGCACATCAACAATTAGACCACGACTGCACTAATAAGCTCGACTATTTCTGGCGCCAACGCAGCCCCAATTATCCACGTGTAACCGTCTTTTCTCTACTTTTTTTCCTTCTCGTCATCTCGTTCCTCGTGATCTTCTCCCGCTTTTTTCCTCTAGCGCAGCCGTGTTCAGTTTGCCATTGCGGTTTGCACCTTGGTGAAATCTACGATGATTCGTTCCATACTTTTCATCGGATCAATTATGTTAATTATAGGTGAATAATAATTAAATAAATTATTTACAGATGCAATGGTTTTACCAATAATAATAATAATAATCCATTTATATACTTATTGTTACGAATTCAAAAACAAAATGCACTACTTAATGTGGCGAGAAATGATTGGAAGAATTATCTGTTCACTTTGGAGAAAAAGAACCGCAATAGATAATAAGTAGTATGATTTTTATAATATAGATGTCACATGGTCATTTAAAATTCCATTGGTTCATTCTTGCAACTTGTAGTTTATCAAAAGAAATAAAGATAGAAATAAAAGATTTGAAAATCGCTCAAATTTTGAACAGATAACTGTATCAAGAAATTGAAAGTTTTATACTAGTACGGTTTATATTTTTTACTTATTAAGTAAATAGTAATTTAAGGTAATAAGTTTAATTATTAAGTACGGATAAGCTGATGATCAAAAGTATTGTCCTATGAAACGAATATTTCGAATAAGTATAACGTATTGTAGATAAAATTAAATTTATTTTATAAGATCTAAAATCAATAAAATTTCGGCGCAAAATTTTGCAGAACAAAGATGAACCGTTCTTTTTAAAGTGAGCTTGCAATTAGATTTAAAAAGCACCTTTGATGTTTACAAGAATATTAAATATTTTTGAAAAACAATCCTTGGAATTATAAATCATTTAAGCTTTTTTCAAGTATATTTCAAAGTCGTTTGACTATCTCATCATTAACTTATTTCAGGAATTAAAAAAAATGACCGCGTGTACTATATCTTTACGCCACAATACGCGACTTTGGAAAATGCCAAAATGATTTGTTTTTCGAACTACCGGAATCTGTTTGACGCAAAACTTTCCATGTGTTCCTCAGTGAACTTTCGTATATGCAAAGCTTAAGGCGCAGCTCTCACTTCGTTATTTCGATTTATTCAAGTAGAAAATACAAATCATTGAAACAGAAACTTTTTAGCAGCCAAGCGAATAAAAAGAAACGTAAGGTGGCTAAACCCGAGAGCCACAGGAACGTCCAATTCAAATAAGACACTAGATGATTGCGAAGGTAGAAAAAAGATGCAAATGCTTGGATCTAAACGTTTTCACATTGAGAAAAAACGTCACTTTCGATTTGTTTCCATTTGTAAATTATTATTGTTTTTCTCGTTCGGTAATAATAGTACATTATCTAATTAGTGCGGGGAAGTAGATTCTTGTCTTGTGTGAGGTCTCGCCCGAGCTAAGCGAGGGTGGAAAAACATACGAGACGATGATCTCTTTCCCGAACATGTTAGTTACAGTATTTTTCAAAACAACGTGTGGAAAGCTCCAATTTGAGCTCAAATTTTGCACCGAGCATGCGGCAAACTCGTACTTTCTGCACGGTGTATTGACAAAGTAATTAGAATCATATTGCTTTCCATTTTCTTACACGTTTCAATCTATAAAAATAACGAATGAATGCATATTTCAAACAGAAATATTAAGCTAATGTTCATATATGTTAAATTGTAAGCAATCACAGCTCTAAATTCAACTTAATATGTTACAAAGGTATCACAGATCAACAACCGTTTACTCTCACACGTCATTGCTGTTGGAAAATTATTGTTTTCTTAACTGCCTTTTTTAACTCGTTTATTTTTGAAAATAATTTAACTTCGCAAGAATATGCCTCCAAGGGAAGTGTCGGGGTAAATTGAAAGAAATCTCGTTAAGCGTGAATCAGCATTGAAATGCACAAAGTTTCTCAAGGATGCGACGCCATTGCGCTCAAAACTTTTTCTTCGACGAATAAAGAATTTTTCTTTAGTCCGAGTCCGAGGTTTCATACCGACCGCAGCTGCAGATGAAGAGGCGAAAACGGCAATTTCGGTCTCGCACAATTGTAATCAATCGACTTTTGCTTATAGGCGCCTCTCTTGCACGTAGCTTGATAACAAAGGCCGGTAATTGAGGTAGCAACGTTCAATGGGGAGAAATTGCTTTAGTGATTGGTTGCTATGTTTTTAGGTCAACCATGTTTTCGATGTGTGCTTAATTAGTAATTTCGAATGATATTAACCAATATACTGTCAATTAAGCTTTTGTTTCGATTCGCGAATGATTTTTTTTTTCAGGTATAGAATAAAAAATTACTGCGTAGAAAACTCACCGAACACCTTTTTGCTTTTGTCTTTCTTGAAGCCACAATGCATCACCCAAATTGTGCGTTCCACTCTGCACTCCACCCATCGTTTATATCATCAGATAAGCTATTGATTAAAATACCAACATTAGTTTTTATTTCAAAATTATAAATATTTAATCGTTCGAATTTCGCGCTCTTTAGTACACTTTATTGCCGCAAGGTGGTAGAAGGTTGACTTGGGCTATTCCACAAAAGAAACAGACATCTGCAGATATCAAGTTCTCCCCGTGGCGACAGCTCAGCATATCCCCTTCGGGGGATCAGGCAGAACGAATAGTTTGTTCATACGTTAATTTTCTCGAGAAAGGGTCTTAACCGTAAGGTTTCGACCCAACAATCGATTCAAAACGAAAATTTTTGTTTTTAATTTTTCAATTTTGAGTCATAGAATCACATTGTTAAAATCTCTGAACATTTTTTTTGTTATTTCGTTAGTACTTTAAAAATCGAAAAATAGCTATTCGTTCATAATACCACATTGTTTTCAAGATAAAGTATCAAAATTTATATAAAAATGAATGATTAATATTATTCACATTTAAAAATAAAATATAGGTTGAAAAACATACCTGCGTCCTGCAGCTCGGCAAAGCGCTTTGACAACAAAGGGGATGTCACCTCCCCCACTGAACTTCTACTCGTCCATCACTTGCACTTGCGTCATTCGGGATCATTTACACAAAAAACGAAAAAAAATTCCTCGTACTCTTTAAAAAAATAAGTCTATCAAAGCACAACACCGTACCGTAGAGAGGGACAAAGCTTCACTTATTAATTGTACAAGATCTCACGCGAGACTGCAGTGTTGTACCGTTGCGCGCAGAGAAAATTTACCTTCTCTCTCTCTCTCTCTCTCTCTCTCTTTTCTCGGATCTAATGTGTACCGCTTGAAAGAGGGAGACTAAGCAGGCACTACCGCCTAATTATGCTGTACGTTCGTTAGAGAGCAATTACAAAAGCCTTACCATTGCAAACTATAGTTAGTTCAAAGGGCTGTTAGGGTCACTGCGTTGTTGATTACTTGTTACTTCGATCGATTTTGAGGGGCGTTAAGGCTGGTGGTACGGCTTTGTAGATAGAAATTGGATATAATGTCGACGCTAAATTTGGATGTGCCCATGATGAATAATTTTTGATTCGATATGCAAACCGTCTGCTGAAACGAAGCAGAATTGAATATGACCGAAAGATGGAACAGAATGTATGTGAGTGATTTCTTTGTTAAAGAATTTTATTGTTTAGTTGAGGAATTTAGAGTATCATTATATAATACCGGTCTTTATTGTAATATATAAATAATTCTATGTGTTGAGTTTTTATAGTCCTACGTTATAATAATGCCTATCATATAATATTTAGGTAGTAAATTTTTTATGTATAATCCCTTTCGCGTGAATTGAACATTAGTTTTTTTAATATTTATGCTCGTCCCAATAGTAATAAAAGTTTTATAGTTGTATAATGTTGACATTTCTAAATATTTTACAACACGAAACCTTATCCCTGTGAATTATAACTACTCGCATATATTGTAATATCCCTAATAACTTAAACCTAATGAATTAAAAGTTCGAGAAACTTACTACAGTGGGTAATTAAGACGGACTTTAATTGAAATTTAGAAGTCAAAGGAGAGAAGTAAAACTATTATTTTCGAGAAGTAACAGGTCTAACCTCTCTACTTTCGTGCTCATCGACTACATCGTCGCCGTTGCCGTTCAGTTGCCTTTACTTGGATATTCAATTTTCGCCTTTCACACGTTTGTCCGCGCTAATTGTGAAGATTGAAAGTTCGTTAGCGCATTGATTAACGTTCAAAGTCACGGTTTGTTAAACCTTGAAAAATCGGGAACAATTGTAGCCATCACGTTTAAAAGTTCCATTTTCGGCATTTTTATATTATTGTACAGCAAGATAAAAAAATGCGTATTAGAAAGCACAAGAGAAATATTGCATTGAAAGTTCCTCTGTATGCATACTGTTTCATATTACGTGCGAGTTATGCGCAATTACGAATTGACAAAAATTTTACGAGGCAGTTTGATTTACGAGCTTCATTAGAAGGCCATAAATTGTGAAATTTTTAAAAACGGAATGGTTAGATCCTTTTATAGGACCCATGGAAAATTTTTAATTTTTAATTGTTCTTAATTATTATCCATACGCATATATGCAAGTCATTAAAATGATTTCTTTTGTCCGAACAAACTCATAAGCACGATTAATAAGTTACTTGGTAAGTTCAGTCAATACATAATTCATAATAAGTGTTCCGCAGAATCTACTCTGATGCATGTTGAGCCTTAATAAATTGCGACATCCTTTTCCTCGCATAAAATATATTTAATACTTCTCGAGCTCGTAGCATCTTAAACACGTTGATAAGAGCGCGAGATTGAAAAATTGAAGTAAATGCATGATTAAGTATGTCGAATTAACCCGAGCGCTCTTTCCCCTCTGCAATACAAACGTGACGGATTTGATTGTTACGCCCGGGCTTTTTGATTGCACGTATACAGGTTCGCGTCCAGGGAAATACACTATACTCTCGGATTTGGCTGCGTCATTGTGACATCGAAGGTTGATTGACTTTATACTTGCTAAACTGCGGTTTGTTGTGTATACAACTATGAAATAAACGGGAGCTTTTTAGATTATGCAGATTTCTTTGGTAAATTAATTGTAAATACACAAAGTATTTCCAAGTTGTTGGAAGTTACTATCTAGTACAAAGATAGAATGTATAAGAGATTCTTACTTTGACAGAAACAAACTCTTCTCATCGCTATCTTATCCTTAAAATTATCCCTCTCGCAATCTCGAAGCATGGTCAATCCAAGAGCAAGCGAAATCGAAAGGTGCTCCCAATTTCGTTGTTGGCCAGCTCACAAAGTACTTATAGCAGGATTCTCGTTCCTTTTTTTTCTCGATCGCATTAACGTTGCGCTTTGTTCCGGCCTGCTTAGCCGACGCGTGTGTGTGCATTTTCGACATCGTGGCTCTCCATACTCTAATACGCGCTCGGCTATATAGGCTTTTAACCAGGTTACCCGCTGCGCACGCGTGGCCGCAAGATTATCGCACGCAAGTGTCTAACATCGCGGAAACGCGAGGCTCATAATGTATCTTTGATGAGACTCTGACATCGCAGAAATGTTCGTTTACGGCTTGTATAGTTGGATGCAACAATAACTATTTATTGTGATGTTATATTTTGTAATATATCGGAGTTCATTTGAAATTTGGCATTTAATTAAGTACGTAGATAAGAATTGAGTTGTAACTATTTCAGCAAATGGCTCAATTTGAAGCACTGAATCACATTTTAATAAGTTGGTATTCCGAGTAACCGTATATACAATAAGTATATACTTTCGAGTCTAAGGATTATTTTATGAACTAAAGTTCATTAATGAGCATTTTTTTTTGGTACAAAAGATTTTTATAATCGTTGCAAAAAGTTAAGTAAAGATGAAAAATTAATCTAAACGTGAATTATTACTTTTAAACATTCCTTTTTTGATGCCATCAGCTCGTAACTCTCAAAACGTTTCTAATATGGCAAAGCTGTTATCTTTCGTTCAATTTGCACATTCCACTCTGACTATTTCCGTGATTTTAAGTCGCTAGAAGACGAGTGTTACCTAAAGATGCTCGCACAGACGCTACTTGAGATTTATACATTTATATAATAAGCGCTTTGAACAATTCATTATTAGTATCTCGGCAGATTAGAACATATTGTGGTGATTTTTGTTACAACGATAGACGTATATAAAATTTGATATCGTAAAAATGCCTGGAAAAAATACGTACCGAGTACTAAATTATTTTTGCAGAATTACTAGCTTTCATTTGCCATACTATGGCTTTATTTTGCTTTTCGAAAGGGGTCACGATAAGTAGCTTTTACTTCATTAGCATTTTTTATTGTACTCGTATGAATCAAACGCGACTGATGTTTTTTTAACTGTTTTTTTAATCTCAGTCTTGTTATTTTTTCATATATGTACCTACTATCGTTGTATGGGTACAGTATGTAAATAATTAAAAATCATCCATTTATACTACATGTACATATGATGAAAAATGTTTCGGTTGGCTACTTGTATTGAATAAAAGTAAATAGCGTTGTTAAAAAATATCTTTATAGTAGTGCATCTTAAATAACTTTTTTTAAAAAATTTATAGAATTTCAGCAAAAAAATTAATAAATAAGAAAAATTAATCTCCCCATTTGGAAAATGTTATGCTCGTAAGAAACAGATATTTTTCTGAAAGTCGACGTTCAAATAAAATATATGTTTGACTGCCAAGGCAGTAAAGCGGCAAACTAAGGCACTGGACGAGGGTGGAATAAGCCCACTTACGTAAATGCTTTTTCCTTTACCCGTGCTAAGAGTTATTTTTCGCTTCGCGTCGAGAAAACTAGAACGTTCGGTACTTTTATTGATGTTGTGTTATACCTCATTGATGAATTTTTGCGTATATGTAAGTGGACACGTAAGCGTATCTTTTGAATTTTTTAGTGCTGTTCCAGCTGCAGTTGAAAGTTTGTTATTTGTTATTCCAGCGAATATTCATTTTTGTCGATTTGAGAAAATCGATCTCGAACCAAGCTCTTTCAATATTGAAAATATTTAACGATGAATGTTATTGTAGCGAAGAAAATTCCTAAAATTTGAATAAAAAAAAAATTTGCAATATCTATCTCAAATGAATTTTCAATATAGCTTCGAAAATATCGAAAATATCGATTCTTAAATTCATCCATGTATTAATCTCTGAACAATTGTGATTAAAAGTACTAAATGAATGAATTATGAATTTTCAGAGGTGACCGTGGAATATTTGAGAGGCCTTCCGAGGATCACGCTTCCCCTGCCATCGCGATCGCAGAAATGTATGTTCACGTTGAAGCCGTTAACGCAAACTATTGGTGACTTTCTGGACATGC
The DNA here is from genome assembly GCF_024137745.1 of Phymastichus coffea. Lineage (NCBI taxonomy): Eukaryota > Metazoa > Arthropoda > Insecta > Hymenoptera > Eulophidae > Phymastichus > Phymastichus coffea. Next base: position 659,346 of record NW_026706916.1, read on the forward strand.
TTAAACTCGAAGACCCAACTGTCGTCAATGCTAGCATAACTATGTCAGGTAATGGTAGACTTTCTCTTCTGATATAATAATCAATTGCTTCGTTTTCTCATTCTGATCAAGTACGTCCTTTTCAAATATTTTCCGATTCACTATGTCTGCTTAAAAAAAAAAAAACGAGGATACAAATGTTCGAGAACAATAGTTTAAATGAAATTTTGACGGCTAAAAAGCTAATTTTTTGATGTTTTCAGATAGTACTACCTATGGTACTACAAACAAAATAGAAACGTTGCTATTGGATGATTTCAATTTAATAATCAACGATAAAGTTTATCCGGTCTCTCCACCTAAGCACGAGATTTCGAAGGTATATAACCCTGCCAAAGTCATCTACAATTACCCGATAAAAAATCTAAATGATTGTAAGCGAATACGTTCCGTTCTGTTGAAGGAAAACATACGGCAGCTGCAAGACGTTCAAGCTCTAGTACATCAACTTTACGAGACATTTAATGCTCGGCAGTATCACGCTGAATTGGAACGCCAAGTGATGCTGCATCTGGAAGAAGTGAGAACGGAGCTGGAGCCCCTCGAGCAAGTGAGTAAACAGTTCGTATGCAAATGTGAGGCTGTGTGACTGCGATTGCGGTGCACGGCACTTCGGTTGAAATTGGCGGATTTGGAGTTTGCGTGCAATGAATTGCATATTCACAAAAGACTGGCTTTTTTTTCTGTAGGAACTTAACGAAATCAAATTGTCAGCTCAGCGAAGATCTCAGTTGGCCACCTGGGGTGTCCTCGTGTTCATGTCTATCCAATTTGGTTGTTTAGCGAGGCTCACGTGGTGGGAATATTCCTGGGACATTATGGAACCCGTCACATACTTCGTCACGTACGCGACGGCCATGGGCTGTTACATATATTTCCTCATGACCAGACAGGTAAGCTCAATTTGATTTTTCGCCCCAGGAAACTCGGACGATGAATAAAAGAAACTAGTAATGATATAAAGTTTGTGTTGATGGTCAACTTATGTGTGAATATGCAAATAGTACGAGTTACGATAAATTCACGTTTGTTCTCTACTGCACATACGCTATTTTTAAAACGACCGTGGAAATTTTTTTCTTTTTCAATGCACAACTTTCGCGCTTTATACCTGTATTGTGAAGCTTTTACCTTCATTTATTTTTTTGAGACATATTGTCTGCACTGCAAGAGTAGAAAGCTTAAGATTTAATTACGAGCTTATAAATGATATATTATATAAAGTAGGTGCGGGTGGCTTGGAAAATTTTCAAATAGAATAGAAAATGATTATGATAAAAAAAGTGATTAATTATACAATCAAAGATGTATATAAATGTTTAATTTATTGTTTATCTGCATTACGTGGATATAATCAAATTACTTTCTTATAGAAGGTAAGAAGATTAAATTAAATGTTTTAAATGAATGCCAATTATAAGATCATCCATTTATACAAATATTTATTTTGTTATTTATTTGCGTTACGTGGATACGATCAAATTGTTACATTATTAAAGATGGTAAGAAATTTTACTGATATACTGATTTTAGATCACATTGTTTTTGAAATCTATTTCACAGGAAACAAGGCAACAAATATTTTATTATACACTTAAATAAACGTAGTTGATCAACATAAAATAAACGAAGATAAATGTTGCTACATAAATCGCACTTATACTCAACTCAACAATTAAAGTCTCAACCACTTAATACACAATGATTTTTCAAAATTTAAATGAAATTATTATGACACAAGCTTGCAAGAAAGATGTTTTCATTAAAACCAGTTATATGTGTGTATCGTGTATATAATTAGTGCTCATTTAGTATTAAAATAATCCTAATCACCCGCACCAACCTTATAACCAGTAGAAAAGAAATAAAAAATTCGCTTTTCAATTAAAATATTTTTATTTAAATATTCTTGAACGTGCTGAGGCACATCTTTTTACAAAATTCAAAAGCTAAATACAATTCTAGGATATGAGTTGGCGCGTATGTTCGTTATGCATTGTTATTCATTGGGTTGAAATGTTATTTCGATAATCAAATCGTCACCATTCGCAACAAAATCATGACATTACTAGAACTCCACTTCATCATATTAGCAAAATCAAATACATCAAATCTAACTCTATCGAATTTGGCCAACAGGAATACTTGCTGCCAGACGTGTTCAACCGCGAGTATCTGATAGGCGTTTACAAGAAAGCTCGAAAAGTGGGCTTCGATCTAACGCATTACAACACTCTCAAAGAAGAGGCTTATGAGCTCGAAACAATGTTGAAGATCATTCGTGGCCCACTGCACATTCAACAAACCGTCATCGAGCAGAAGCGCCAGCAGCGTTTAGAACAGTCGCGTAGTACCAAAAGTAGCATCAGCAGTAGCAGCAGCAGCAGTTCCTCGTCACCTTCACCCAGTCGACCGCGTAATCCATCACCCGAGAAAACGGATAAGCAAGACACGAAGAGTAATGCCGGTCAATAGGCTGTGATTACGAATTAATGTTTTCTTTTCTTTCATTTTTTGCGAGGAAAGATATAATATTATATATCGTCGGAGGGGGATGTGTAAGTCTTTGCAAGGGCTTTTGTTGTTCATCGATAGTAATGGGAAAATTCGTGAGCTATCTTTATCGATGCAGGGTATTTGCCACATTTGCAGGTGTAAGATTTTAAATGAACAATTTGTCTAATTATTTATATCTGACTGACACGAAAAGATGATGATGTGATTGCTCCGAATTTTTCACACAAATGAGTCATAATTAAATGTAAACAATAACTTATTGTAAAATTTTATCATGTAATAATGTTCAAAGTCATGTAATGAATATTTTTTAATCGTTAGGAAAAAATATTAAAGCTTTCACATCCCCTGAACAATGCGTCGAACGAGGATGAGTACAATGTACTTAAAAAAATTTCTACGAATATTACGAATTCGATTTTAGAGTCGGATTTGGTGCGAAAAGGGCTATATATTTAAGAGTAAGGCTGTCATTGTGATTACAAATGGTCCCAACGAAAAATAAGGCAAAAAAACATTTTTACATCTATTCATTATAGAAAGGAAATGAATTTTTAATACCTTCGTTTTTGCGTAAACAATGGAAATGAAATATTTTTATGAGCCAATGAATAAACGAATGGCAAATATCGTGTTCTTTTAAAGGTATAACTAGAACATTCGGCACCGTAATTTCCAACGTACATTTTTTTTATTAACATGTGCAATGTTCCTACATTTCAAGAAAAAAATATCTACATGCATATGTCTCATAAGAATATTTCAAACCTACAATTGTAATGACCCCCAATAATTGCACTCCCTGACAACTATCGTGAAAAAGAATAAATGATAAATTTAATACATTGTAGCGACAATCTCTCGAATATAACGTGTCGCCTCTAAAAAATTAAATATCGGAAAAAGCTAGGCAGTGCGGGTAAACAAATGGAAAGTTTTTGAAATATGCTACATGTATTACACATTTCATACTTACTGGGAATTATTATACGTCTCATCGACATTTGCCGTTCGGACATTTGTTTGTTGTAAGCGTAAAAAACAACTCAATAGTGTCATAAACAAACGAAGTAATTGTTAGTGTTTTCATTACCGCCATAATGTAACAATTATTTTCGAATTAAATCATTCATTTTTAGATATTTATTTGTATTGTGAATTTCGTACTTACTTAAGCTACATAGAACTATATAATAGAAAATGTCACGTCATTTTATTCATGGCGGTAATGATAATAATAAACGTGATGTTATGTACCTTAAATCAATAACGTGGTCGTTAAGCACTGTAGAAGATCCTATATATTTAACTAAGAATTGAAACTCAGACTCTGTAGAGACGAGACTATTTTAGAAAGATACAGTCTTTTTCCTTGATGTAAAAGCTGGTGCTTATCATGTTTAAGATTAATAACTATGTGTTACGGATATAAATTTTATAAATGTGTTGTATTTATGTATTGTTTTTTATTTGAAAAATCTTTTATCATTTTCATAAGGAGTGAGTAATGTGTTTATTATGTAGTGAGTTTTCGAGAAAAACTTAGTCCAATATCATGTTTTACTTTCTTATTGAAAATTTTTGTTTTATGAGTTTGCTTCTTAATCTAAATATAGTATTCAGAGATCATCTAATAATAAATACAACACATTCATGAAAATTTATGCTAATCAAATGGAATCTCTATACTCCAATTGCGTAATATGAAAAAAGATGTAATTTGTCTTTATTTTATATCAAAAACCAATCGAAATAAATTTTGATATTTCGTAAGTATGCTACGTGTGATAACAATTGCAAAGTCTTGTACATTGATGATTAACACTGATTAAAACTATGAAATGTACTTACGTACGAGATATAATTTTATTAATAGGATACCTACGTTGATAAGAAAATTTTTTTGATGATGTAAATAACTTATAGTGACTATCACTAACTTTACATTGCCTTCTACCATTAAGGACGTATACTTTTTTGTAATAACAAGCATATATCTAGTAATAATAGCTTACATAGTGTTTAATTTTGTATTGCATCAACTAATTGATAGTAAAAAAAGAAATATTTTAATTTTCACTGTCTGTAGAAGATTTCAACTCTTTAAGAACTTTAAAATGTAATCAAAACACGAGCTTAAGCAGTCACTAATGACTATCTGAGCAAAATTTTACTTCAAAACTTTTACAATTAGCGCAATTTCACTCTACAGTACCTATTGAAACGTAAAAAAGTCTCCAGTAATGAACACAATGGCTTCCGTAGATAGGTGATTGAAAGTAAAAAATGAAAAGAATATAATCGTATTGCAAAGTTTCTTAAGAAAAAAATCGTTTTACAATACTTTTGCACGCCTAAGCTAACAAATTTTAGCAACTATACTTCATTCATATCTAGTCTAACTAGGATTTTTAAATTCATGACAAGATCTAATCTATATACCTATACATAAATTTATGTAACACAAACTTACAAGAGACATCACGTAATTAGAACTAGAGTATTTTTAGGTAAAGCTTTATAAAACCTTAACGAAAGTTTCAATACAATCCAAAAAAGACTTCTTCTTAATCCAATATAATCAAAGTTATCTCTTGCACATACTTATAGGTATATAAAACACTCGCTCAAGTTTCATCCGTCCGCTGTACGGTTCATTTTTTTTCAATAAGGTTTATGTAACTGTAATCATTGACTGTTTTATTTAAAACATTTATTTGAAACTATTTGCGCTTACAAAGATTATCCCCAATAAAACATTTACCTATAGACTATAAACTTTGCAAATAACTTTTAAAGTAAAAGAATATAGGCAAAAATACTCAGCATTCATTGAAAAAGAAAACTATTATACTGATGAAATTTTAGAAAAATCACAGAATTAAAATGTTTTGCACAACGCAATACGTATAATCAAATGATAACTAAACCTATCTCGATTAATTGCAACTAGTAAATTAGGAGTTTATCTGCAAAAAAGTATTTATTCAGTGTACTATAAAATGACACTTCTTCTGAATTCATGAATATATAATCTAATCTAGGGCCTTTTCTAGTGCCAATAATACCTAAAAAATTTATCTACCTTCAATCTTATTCTATGAATACAAATCATTTACTGAATATTCAGTGATTCCACAATGGTAAATATTACGGTACAAACATGTAAAGTTAACAGATGGTCGTGTGATTTATTTTTAGCATTGCTGCAATACGATGTTCTGTCCAAATTATAAGTGTAAAAAAGTAGTACTTTTTACTTATAAATATATAAAACTAATTTGCACAAATACGTACAAAAACGCGTTAATCAACCAATTGAGTCACGTTCAAGATGTTTTTGTAACAATAAAATTTTTCATGTAACATTTACGTATGTACATATAATTATAAAATTTAGTGATTTCAATTACAAATATTCATTCACATCGAATTTGGCTAAACGCTATACGGAAGAATATTTGTTTAAACTTATAAATTATATACTTTATAAATTATAAAAACACTTAAATAACAATTAAGTTTTTTTATGATATGTAAGTACACTTTTTGTATTGACACATCTTTAAAAAGAGTTGATTATAAAAAGCCGTATAATATGAGTTTTTAAATGATTTATATACCCTTAAAATTGGAAAGGTGTGATAATAATAAAAGTAAAATTTAATTTTCATTAGAAAATATGAATAATAAAATGATGGACTCAATAGAACACCTTTTAATTTTTGCAGAAATGCTTGGTTGTTGTCTTGAACAAATTCATTCTTCTCTACTGTATGATGTTGCCAGCGATTGTGACCAAGAACATTGTATGCTATGTTTTTGTCTGTAAATAGTTTGAAATAAATACATATTTATTCAATTTACTTCTCTTTAATTATTTTTATTATGAATTGTGAAATAAAGTTGATTGAAAAGGGTAGTCGTAAGAATTTACAGAAAGAGCATTTCGAATTTTACCGCTAATTACCGCGCTGGTCTAAAAATATTTTTTACGCGCACTCACGAATAACGCGAATCAAATGAAAGTTTTCCGACCACGTGATTCATCTCGCAGTCTGTTATGTTTTCAAGTTGTTCAGAAATTTTCGCGCCTTCCTAAGCAATGAAAAGGTTGATTGTACACGTATAATTAGATAATATATATCATTGACTAATCTTGAATTAATTATATATTGCATGAATTCATGATAACGAAATTGAATAGAATCATGTCGATATCGTTGCGAAAATTGAAGAAAAGAGCAACATCAGAAGTCGATGAAAAACCACCGAAAAAATCGGGTAGATTCGATGGTTTGTCAGAAGAAGAAGTAAAGAAAAATACACTCAAAGACATTTTGAAAGCTGATTTAGACTTGGTATTCGTTGGTATTAATCCTAGTTTGATGGCTGCCCACACAGGAAGGTATTACGCTGGCCCTGGAAATCATTTTTACAAATTGCTTTTTGCATCAGAACTAATACCTGAACCTATAACTTATGAAGCAGATGATAGTCTTCTTAAATATGACATTGGTTTAACAAATATAGTAGCTAGAGCAACAAGATCATCAGCTGATTTGAGCAGGGCAGAGATTAAAAAAGGAGCAATGTTTGTGCACGAGAAGTTAAAAAAGTTTAAACCAAAAGTTGCTGTGTTCAATGGAAAGTGTATATATGAAGAGTTTACTGATAAATATGATAAGAGCACTTTTAAGTTCGGTTTGCAGCCTCATCGTGTTGGTGATACAGCTTTATGGGTTGTACCTTCTAGCAGTGCTCGCTGTGCTAATTTTCCAAGAATGGAGGACAAACTTCACTTTTACACCTCATTGAAAAAATATTTAGCATATTTAAAAGGAGAAATTGGGGATGTTGATCTTAATGAATTCCGTTTTGAAGGAAGGTGTAAGACTGCAGTTCCAAGTACTTCAAAAATGTGGAGACGTAAAGGTTTATCTGCTTTTGCAAATGGTGGTAGAATAGTCAATAAGGAAACGATATGCATGGATACATCTGAAGAGAATATTTTGAGCATACCTAACAGTAATGAATTCATTCTGAAGAATTCTGACAAGGGTGAGGATGATGAACAAAAAGATTCAGGGGTGTCTGCTTGTCAGAGTGATAATTCTCAAGGATTATCACAAAGTGAGCATACAGAAGAATCTTCTCAAGAAATATATTTGAAACCAAAGACAAGGTCAAAACATACAGTCCCTGGTATAAAAAAAAGTAAAAGCTCTACGCTTCTTCCTCGTAGAGAAAGAACAGAGACAATTGATTTTGTTAGTATGATTAAAAAACGATTAACTAATAAAGACCAAGAATCCAATGAAAATAATATTGAAAACAATGAACAAGATAAATTAAAATCCGAAACTGATGCTAAAGGATTAAAATATCGAAATTTAAGATCAACAAAGTCAAAAAGTGATTTTAAATTAAAGACAAGTGAACAGAATGAATAGGTAATTTGAAACCATATATTGAACTACAAAACCAGATTGTATTTTATACTGTTGTTACTTTAACAATATAAATTAAAATAATAATGTAAGACTTTGTAAATACACTTTTATACCTGTGTTAATGTAACATATTCCTTTTTTTATTTTCTGAATTACTTATTAATGACAACTTGTTACTAACTACTATATATTTAAAATTTATAGCCATTCAATAATAAAATTAACAATAGGTATCTAAATATAATTTTAACTGACTGATTTATCATGATTCAGTTAACAAATCGTCTTCTATATCAAAAACTGCAACTCCGTCGTCGGTCGTGGTTAACATTTTTTTGCCATCTCTGAAATAAAATTTAAATTAAAAACACAATTTTTTCTACACAGATTAAATTATACATTTGTTGTTAAACTTACGAAGATAAACAAAAACTATGTAAATGCGATAAACCTTCACATTTGAAAGTATACAGGCATTCACCTGTCGTTCCGTTAAAAGATTTTATATTTCCATACATACTCGCAGAGAATAAAATCGATGTATTTTCTTTCCACATGAGTCGCGTGACTCCACCATGCGTTAATTTATGCTGCATTAACTGTAAAAAACAAATGACGTTCCAGATAAAAATTTACCATCGAGAATTGTAAATTTATTTTACTTTCGATTCCACGTCCCAGATAAAGATTTCACCCCAGAAGGTGCCAGTGGCAGCCATCGGTAGCACAACATTTTTCTGAATAGCAATACTTTCAGTCCAGTTCCTCATTACGCTAGGATCACAAAACTCCCTCATCCCGAAAAATTGCATGATATTCCTTTGTTTTCCAACATATACATCGTGCAAAACAATAATTACCTAAAATTTTAATATTCACAAATCAGCAGTAAATAAATTAACATTACTTTTTCAATTAGTACATTAAAATACTTCGCCGGTATTAGCATCGCTTATGATGGTTTTGCCATCCATAGCACCCGAAATAATTAAATTATTGGCGTGGCAGTCGACAGAGGTGATATCAGAAGTATGTCCTATGTCTGGCGTGACTGTTGTCAAAAGTACACCTGTTATTAAGTCGACCACGTTCAACGTGCCTGTCCTGCATCCAACTATGAGTTTATTTCCTGAAATTCACGTCCAACCAAGAGCAATAATGAACAAATAAGCTTCTATTGTATTTTTTACATTACTAAATACCATCAGATGTTAGACATGCCGTAGTAGTTTCTGCATTAAAAGGTTTAATAGACTTTGGTCTACTAGGAACATCCCATGAGTAAATTCTACCATCCAAAGATAGACCAAGCAATCGATTTAAAATTGTATGATGCCATTGAATCCACTGTTAAAAGAGTCGGATTACACCAATGTTATAATGAAAGTGCAAAAGCTTTTTTTTTACTCACTACAAATTTTTCATTACACTCGTGTTGATGAACTATCAAAGCGTTCAAATTGATGTACTTCTTGTAAACTTGAATGGTACCATTATTATCTCCTATTGCTATATATCGATCATCGTAACTAAAATCTACATATGTGTAGAGCTCTTTGCCAAAAAATGTCATGGTCAATATAACGCTTCCGAAAGTTCTCAAATCGTGCAAGTAAACTTTTGAATCTGCACCACCAGTTACAGCAAATTGTACATCTTTACTCAGTGATCCGCATAATACAGGTCCTATCAAAATTTATCATCCATTAGATTTTGTTTTATCACTTTGCTACAATTAACTTTCTAATGCAGTGACGGTAAACATGGAATTTTAAATACCTCTATGACTTTTAAAAACCATTAAAGTATCACGTTTTGTTTTTGTTTCCAACTCATCACCATCATTGCTATTTTCCACCATTTTAATTGATTTATTTTTCAATTTTTATCTATAATTTACCACAGACAAAAATGTACCTTTCAACAATTTATATATAATTCATCTTTTATAAACGAACACTACCGTATATTCATAATAACTCAATTAAAGAAAAATAATATTTAACTTACGGTCTGTAAATGTTGGAGGTCAAAATTAAAGAAAAATGATAACCAATCTGGCCCTGGTTCACACTTATTCAATGTATGCAATGATATCAAGTCATTTTCCCACTTCAGTTATAGTATAACACAATATAATCATTTGATAATATTATTTTTCAACATTAACAATAAGTTTGCATTGTTTATTCATGAAGGCAGACCAAACAATGGAAACAAAATTTGATTTTCGAAGCTTCACTACGCAACCTTTCTATCGAGATTTTATTATTAGAACACTCATCAGTCTAAACGTCAATTCATTGATTCGTTTCAAGATAATGTAGATCATCCGATTACCGAGAGCCTTATTTAATTACATCACCTATATATATTTGAATTATTGTTGCAATAATTTTACATAATAATAAAATTTATCATATTCAGATATAGACTCGACTATTATTTTTGATAAACGTCATTTTTTATAAACTTTTTTTATGTTATTGAAAACATCATTTTATATGCGTATAATATAAACATTCACTAATTGAAATCGAAAAGCACAAATTAAAAAATAAATTTAAATTATATCTCCTATAAAAATTCCTACCTTACCATCGCACCGTCGACAAGTCAACGTTCTATAAGACCACAGCGTTCCTACGAGCACAGTACGCCACATAAAATCTACTTGTGTTCGTGTACGTATAGCTGTACGATCGTTCGATAAAGCGGTTAATACACACGTGCGTTAGTCAGGCGGCTCAACTCCGCTCGCCAGTCTGAAATCGAGCGTGGTCATTGATGGTTCATAAGTGCGTCGCGTCGGATTCTACGGCTTCGTTTTCATGTTTTTTTCATTCAAGGTGATATCACTTGTTGAGCATTGATCTTGTTTTTTGGTGCTGTGGTTTTGGAGCGCTGTACGTGCACTGGTATTAGACGAGAGGTTAGGCATAATACAAATTTCCATTCGTATTTGTTTTTGCCGTGATACAAGTATGTATATGAACTGCTATTTAGATATATATAATATCAAAAGTTTTTAATAGGAGAGTATAAGTTTCGCGGTGTCGTCAAGTTGTGAAATTATGTATGCGTGTAACAGGTTGTTTTCGGACGTTCATTGCGTTCACGACTTTATAACGTCGAATCGATTATCTTCTTCGATTAGCTATACCGTCTTTTTACCGTCAAAAATAAAGAATTAGGTAAAATTTCCAAATAATGGAATTTGGTAAAATACAAACAAGCATCGTAGAAATAAACTAATAATGTTTACATGCACGAAGAAAACTGACCATTGTCGCACGAAAACCTATATTTGGATAAGAATACAAATGACTTACGTCACTAAATTAACACTTTAACTGCTAACGACACACCGCGCCTCAATAATTTCACTTTCTCGAACCTCGAGACACTTTGGCTTCGTGTTTACGGGGCTTCATTTATTACACTTTAAATCAATAAGCGTTACATCATTTGAAATCTACGATAGCGTGCGCGCGCGTGTATTTTCTCTAATCAAGGTTAATCAATTGACGAAACATCGTTCCATATAGGCGAGTAATACGTGAGATGCGGTATTAGATAGATGAGTCATGACGATTTTCAGCCAATAAGACGTAGGTATGACGATAGCGAAACGGTCGATAATCATTAATCACCTCCTCGAGACGTTAAAACTCGCTCGAGCGTGTTAGTTGAGACGTTCAATCGACGCGCAGCAGTCTCAAGATCAAGGAAAAAAGGAAAACACGTGGTAGCCTTGATCGTGGAATCGCAGCTTTCACTGCAGCGATCGCAGCTGGCGAAAAGCGAGGCGAATAACCTCGAGTTGGGCAATTCCCGTGACTTTCGCGCGCTCGGCTCGTCGGAGAAAGCTTACGTGGATCAGAGTCATTTTCGAGCTACAGACAACTGCAGGCTTACAGCCCTTCTGTCTGGTTCATCGGTCGTAACCAGGCGCAATCCCTTTCTTTATATCCCTTTTTTTTATAGCGCACCTTTGACGATTGAAAAGGCACCGATCGAATATTCACGAGATAGTTGAGTCAAATTAAAAGCAATTTGCCGCCTGCCGTAGCTACAAAGTCAGTGGAACAAAATGTAAATGCTTAATGAATTCGTTGATAGGCTTCCTGAGAATTTTCGTATGCGAGAAATCGTAGTGTCAACAACAGCGCGTTACGCCAACGTTAATGAGTGACTTTAACGTCTGCTAATTAGTGGAACACGAAAATGATTTTCCAATTCGCGCGAATATTGTAATTCTTATAGTACAATTTAGTGAAACGCTGATTGGTCATTTTCACGCTGCATCACGCTACGTATTGAACAACTGAATTCAATCATTCAATGATAGCGCTAATCAGCAGAATTTATATTCACTTTATACGTCGATCAATAGATAATCGCTTTTCTTATCAGCAGTTACATTGTGGGATATTTTATGGGTCTGGGTGTGACAGCTTGCAATTCAATTGACACACTTATTTAATACATAAAGACGTATTATTTATTCGTAACTGATAGAAAACTAGCTTAAGGTCGTTCTCTTGGAACAGTCCACTGAAAAAGCTTACGTATTTTGGTCAAAATCGTCGAATAGCATTTTTTCCATTGAAGATCGCTCGAAGAGACGCATAGTTATTGGGATATGTTTTAACTGCACGGAAATAATGAAAAAATGAAATATAACTTTTCAATAAATATCGGTATCTATATTTTTCATTATTTTATTTGGTTTCTTATGGTCCCTAGCACAATATATTAGCTTTGCACGATTATACGAAATCTATTTGAGACGTGTTAAAAAGGTAAAATGTTATGATGAAGATCTGATGTCGGTAATGAAAAAATGAACTTCAAACTGAAAAAAAAAACATTTTCAAAGTTGCAGGGAAATCTAAAGAAAAATGATTGTCCTCAAGGTAGATTCGGACCTAGTTAATTGAAAGAACGCTTCGATTTGACTAAAGACTCGCGTAGTGCGTCACAAAAGCTTGCCGTCTATTCCCGTGTTTAACCTACAACTTTTGAAATATTCACAATGGAAATTATGCATTTCATATTCTCTTAGGCTCTGATTGATACTTTTGCGAGCGGATATGATTCTGGATTTATTTTCGGCTTATATCAGAAGTTTTTTAGATTTGTTGCATTTTTGAATGCTTTCATAAACAGAATGCATGTTTCCATTCCGTTAATTTCGTTTTTGAAGTTCTGAAGGCCCACGAAATTTGAAACACAGCTTCTAAGCATTATAACCTTCTGACCGTTGGCAAAATATAAATGCACGATATCTAGGGCGATGAGCACATATCTTTACTAGTGGAGAAATACTTGTTTGGAAATGTCCCACGAGGTATCGGTTTTCTAGAAGAAAAAATGCCGGCGGTCAAAAGATTAATACACTTATCCACCAAAAGACCAACGATTCTCATCGTTATTTCTCTTAGTCAACATGCTTCCTTCATCCTAAACGTAAAGAATTTCCTGTTCGTGGTAATTAGGGACGAGCCATTTCGTCGTGTAGCCGCGCCGGGTGGTCTTCTTTAGAGTATGGCCCGCTCTCGCAAAATCCCTCGCTTTCCCATACGACGCTATAGTTTTCCCCGCTACTCCCTCTCTCGCTCAAACCCAGTGACGACCCGACTCTTCCACACTATCATATCGACACACAACTACGTGCTACTTCAATCCCTCAATATGTACTTTGAACTCGCTTATTTACTCGTAAAATCTGACAATAATTCAATATCGCAATAACAGCTGTTTATCTAGATTGAAAATAATGAAAAATCGACAGATTATCCGTATCTAAACGATTCTTACGTAATAATTCATTGATTGTTCAGCAAGTCATGGCCTTTGTTATCGCGCGACCTAAAGAAAGAAAACTTTGTTCACTGCAGTTGACATCGCGAGTACTTCGGAGAAACTTCAAAACTAAGTCGGCCATAAATTTTTCAAAATGCCAAGCGCTGCACTTCGCGTATCTAGCCAAACGTGTGCTGCCTTCCTTATACACGTTGCGTAAAGACGAACTGTTAAAAACCGAATAGAGATAAGCTAAAAGTGCCACGCTCCCAGTTGTTTCTTACCCAACGTAAACACTTTTAGAGTATCGCGCGACTTTGATGATCGATATGTGCATGCGCGAGACTCGCTCATTTTCTATTGCCCCGATCTACTTGTGTTTGGTATTATTTTTCAATTGTCATTTTGGCATTAGTCTGCTTTCATAAAATGAAAAGTACTTCGTCTCGCAAACAACAAGTACACTCGTGCCTCGGGAGATGAAAAGTGTGCCTCCGACAACGCGAAGTAAAAAATTGCCCGTTACGTACAGTCATCGCGTCCTGTCATCGGTGTTCGTACTTATAAGTATGCACATCGCATTACCGTAAGCCTAATTATCATAAGTGCATATTGACCGAGAGCTGGCATTGCACAATTTACACAGTAGTAAGAAATAATCTGATTAGGAAGCGATCGGATTATCGCGCGCTTTTTTTCCTCTTAATAGGTCAGTAGCCAATGCAATTGTTCGTACTATGTGCCACAAATATATCACGTAAACGATGTGTATCGCATGTATTTTTTTGCCATGGATTTCACACCAGATAACATTTCGTTCGACCTCGCGGCCACAGAATTTAGTTGAGAAAAGAAAAGCTTTGAGTAACGTCGACGTTTGATCATTCACATGACATTCTTTGTTACATTCTAATTATGATATTGTATTTCTAAATTAACAGAAAGACATCGACCATCAAGGATAATTTAAGAAATTTCCTCAATGTCGTGACATTCAGTTCTCGAAGGATAACCTTTTTTTTTCAAATTACTCATTTTTAAGACGCGCGTGCACGAAGCAAAATAAATAAATAAATAGAATAGAATAGAGAAAACAAAGAAAAAGTTGATAATTATGTTTATTCTCTTAAGTTAATTGGAAAGGTAATATTAATCGAATGATTCATGCACTAATAAATACTTTAGAAAAGTCGTTAGCTCAATCGTGAATGTTTAATAAAACCTCATTTTTTATAATTATACACGCCTGAAATAGCAGAAGAAAACCTGATCAATCGTACGTACATGCCCTCGTTTACGCCCTTAACGGAGAGAGAATAGGGTGTATTTAAAACCAAGGTTTTGCGCGGTAATATTCTTCTTCTTTTTTTTAAACCGATGGAGAATCTTCAAAGCGGTGCAACTTCCTGAAGGCGCATACCAGAAAAGATCGATAAAGCGAACAATCTAGCCGAGCGGCAAAAGAAACCTACAGATACATGTTGACTTGGAGTGTGTAAATATGGCATGGACGAGTTATGATGTAATGTGCGAGGTATATAGACTCATGATTCACATGCAGTGAACAGACCATGAAGCTACCGGCTGATTTTGCGTGCCGTTGATTTGATGTGTGTGTTTTGAATCGCTTAAAGAAATCATTGCTTGATTATTTCCATTTAGCTTGGGAAATAGATGAAAAATGAGAGCGTCAGCATTATTGCGATAGGTGATGTCGAATTAAGGTAATTTTCAAAATCCTACAAATTGATTTATGATCAATGTCTATACGTCGTTTCATCCGTTTCTTGAGTCGTCATTTGAACTTAATCACTTCGTCAATAAGTTAATTAATACGTTAAGAAAATCGGCATTAAATCACTTGAATTGATCGCAAAACAATGTTTTTTAAGAGATAGCCTGTCCTCGGTGAAAGAAGTGAAACAGATAATCACAGAAAATTATCGTTATGTAATTTTTATTAAAGCTAACTTAATCTCAATCTATCGTTTACTTCTGCTATTGATTTTTTTAGAATAATTCAACCTAATACAAAGTAAATTTAATCGTCGGCATAAAAAAAATCACTTACGGCCAGTAAAGTCATATTATAGCTTAATTTCCTGACAAGACACGCGGGCAAGGTTAACGATTTTGCTGCTGTGATTACGCGGCTTTATAGGCTATTATGTCAGTGGAACATTTACGAGAGTAGGAGTGACGTTTCCCGCGTCAGCAAAAGATGAGACACGCCAAGCATTTTTTCATACTATTTCGTTCTATATGTCGCAGCTGGCCATGTACGACAAAAGACGCATATAACTAATGAATGCAATTTACATATCAAGCTTTGTTAAACGTACAACCAGATGAGAGCAAACCGACGCGTCTTTCAACGAATTATCCGATTGAAATGAAAATTGCTTCGACATTTTCTTGCACACGCGCGATAACAAACATCTGCGTACGATGTCATACGCCTACAACAAAGACTATGCAAGCGACAGCTAGGAGAGTTTATCAAACTTTGACCTCGTTCTAATAAATAAATGATTTGCACTAAGGCATCAATTCTCATTTGCGTTCAGTAATAAGTAATTATGCTCTTATCGATTGTTCAGGGATAGACCGTGAGTCTGATGTTAACGTTGATTATACTGCCCAACGCTTGCAGACCTGTGTGTGTGTGTGTATGCGCGCGCGCGCGCGCGCGCGTGTACGCGTATCAAGACCCGAACAATAGATTATCGTAACTTTACACTCACTTAGGAATATACTTACTACAATGAGCCCTCAATAGAAAGTTGCTCGTTTGAAGTCTGCGCGTAAATTTTTTTATTCGATTCACCTTGCATTGTTTGACGCAAGGTTGGCCCTACCCGGAATTATGTGTGTGTTTCTTTGAACTTTATTTAGAAATTATTTGGTTTTCAAATATCGAATGTTTATGCAAGCGACTATTAGCTTCGTCAGCTAACCATTTAATGGTTTTCGACCATTTGAAAAATCATTAAGTCAATAGATGTGAGAAAAACTTTCGTGCACTCTCTCTCATTGATGTAAGAAGTTCTAAATCAACAGTAAATTTATTCGCATTTCATTTTTTTGTACCTGTTGAGAGCTTATTAGAACAATTGAACTGCTACAACCGTATCTTTTATATATTCTCTCATATAATTAAAAAAATTCTAAATTAACAGCATAAATACAAGTTTTACTTTTTTCTCGAGCTTATTTATAGTGTATTCTGATCGAACGTAGGCCGGCTAGAATAATTATCTTATGCACCAATTCACAGAAGTAATTATCACCTATAAATGTACGGAAATATATGTTAGTTAACAATAGTGTTTTGATTTCGTAATAAATGCCACTCATTGAAAAAGGTAAAACTAATTTCATTCTTACTTTTGTATAAATTAGCATCGTTCGTATATACAATACAAATTCTTAAAAACGTAGGTGTTCTCACGCCTCGACAGCTGTGCACGCCAGAAAGTGAACTGTTACATATGCATTAGTTTAACAGCGCGCGCTATTTTTCTGCTCACTAACAGTTATTTTTTATAGTCCGTTTTACACGGACACGTCGAACTTGACAGTCGAAATTCGCATCTCGACTTGTGCGGATCGCGTTCCCCTTTCATCTCGTGAAGACGATTAACTATTTTTTGTTCACTACAGGATGCTAGGAATGTCGTGCAACAGCTTGGGAATAGCGTTGTTCCTCCTATCAGTGGTGCTGTGCGCGATAAGCGAATGCGCCAGATATTACATCAAACACACAGTCTTCGTCATCTCCAGTGCAATTTGGGCGACATGGCCGATCCCATTGATGTTCGCTAGGATACGAGATTGGAAGAATGCTCTGTGAGTCTTATTAAAAGTATATGTTTTTTTACATATTTTCTTACGTGTTTGATGGGTATTCGTATAGGATACCAGCGTTTGGATGCCGACTGACTGCCAAACTTATAGGTTTGAACTATCAATTACGTGGAAAGGAGAATATCGTCAAAGACGAAGGTGCTATCGTGTTAATCAATCATCAGAGTAATCTCGACCTTTGCGGTAAGTACTTGTATGCGGTGTGATGTTGCAATTTCGCATGTAGAGTGTAATTTTGATTTACTGCGATCCTGATCGAACGTAGGTCGGCTAGAATAATTATCTTACGTACCAATTTACAGAAGTAATTATCACCTATATATGTATGCTAATCTGTAATATTTAGTATTTTGATTTCGTAATAAATGCCATTCATTACTTTTAATGTAATTAGGTAAAACTAATTTTCATTCTTATTTTTGTATAAATTACAATCGGCTATACGTAAAATACAAATCTCATCGTCGCTATTCAACGTCTTATAAAACTTGTTTTTAATTTTCGAGAGTCTAAAATTTAAAATATAACGTTATCTTGAAAAATCCTTGGACTTTAATAGGTGAATCATTATCTCTCAAGTATTTATTCGTTGAAAATGTCACTGTTGAAAAAGATAAGCATCGCGATTCTCCAAAAATAGATGAAAAAAACTTAAAACACACTGGATTTATGCAATCATTGATGACGTTAATTAGTGTTGGCTGAACTTTGGCCGGTACTCGAAAGGTGCACAGTCATCTCGAAAAAACAAGTGCTGTATTTCGGTACGTTTGGTTTGGCAAGTTGGCTTTGGGGCACGATTTTCATCGATCGCGTGAAGAAGCAAGAAGCCCAGGAGACTGTCAATTCGACTGCTGAAATTATCAGAGAACGAAAGGTAAACGCAATTATCTTGTCTGAAAAGTTTGGCGACAAGTAAATTTTTTACATTCGTTTTTTTTTTATCTTCGCTCGCAGGCTAAAGTACTGATGTATCCAGAAGGAAAGAGACACACTGGTTCAAACCTGTTACCGTTCAAGAAAGGAGGATTTCACGTAGCAATTGACTCACAGACGCCTATTCAACCTGTGGTTGTCTCGAGATATTACTTTATCAATGATAAGCTGAAAAAGTTCGACTCGGGTAAGTTATTTCCACTTGCGTTTACAATCGCGCATATACCAGTTGCAATGTGTATAACTTTCGTAGTCTTATAAGATAGGCATGTCCTTTTTAAAATTGATATAAGCTAAAATGACCAATAATTTTAACCATTTTCACTAACTTTTTTGAAATACCGACTTTACCTACGCTTCATTTAAATTTTCAAAAATTCACATAAATTGACATAATGAAAATGAATGTGAGAGGTTACGCTGGAATAC
The DNA here is from genome assembly GCF_024137745.1 of Phymastichus coffea. Taxonomy (NCBI): domain Eukaryota; kingdom Metazoa; phylum Arthropoda; class Insecta; order Hymenoptera; family Eulophidae; genus Phymastichus; species Phymastichus coffea. The sequence continues at coordinate 678,395 of NW_026706916.1, forward strand.
CGTAGAATTTTTATGAAACGCACGAGAGTAGAACGCACAATGTTTATAACCAGCCAGTGGAAATTTCCATATCGAATGCAGCGATTTTTCAAACATAAATAGTAAGAGCGATGGGGTCCACTAACATACTTTTGCAAGCTCTACTATTCCAACACAAGTGCAGACCGTTATAACACTTTTAAACCCACACGAACGTTAGTTCTTCGAGCACAAAAATATTGTCGAGTCATTCATGCACGTTGAATTCTCTTCAACTGAAGAATAAACTATAGAATGGCTTATTTTTAGGTACGAGTTTCATAACAATATTACCAGCAATCCCCACGAAAGGGATGACTAAGGCCGATTTACCAAAGTTGATTGACCAGACGTACGAGCAAATGAACAAAGTGTTCAAAGAGTCGACCCAGGAAGCGCTCGAGAACCACATGCAAAGCCTCAAGTTGGATTAATCGGACGAATAAATAGCCGAAGAGGAAGTCATTTGAAAGAGCCGAAATGAAATATAGGGTTCGCGCAGGCGCGCGCCTCAATTACTGCGACACACTCTGTTTTTAGCGCGTTGTTCTGTTCATGTATGAACAATTTTTTTAATAAACTATTCATTGATATCTACGTCGGAAAAAAATTATTTTAGCTAGATTTGAAAAATTTACACCGTTCTGCGATTTTGTTTACGTATCAATGAAACAAAACCATTTAATTGATTGCTTTCGGTACTTAACTAATGTTATTGGTTTTTAATATGATTTTTAAGTTAAGAGATGTATAATTTGTTTTGTGTGATAATATCTATTTTTCTGAAAATACACGCGCATTAGAATGGATAATGTCATCAGCAATGTGATATTAGGGACACGTTAGCATTTTATATGTAAACTTCATTGTTCATCAAAATCATTTGCTTTATATATTGTTGATATAGCTTTTCAAATAATTCTTGTAATATTTAATAATGAAGTAAGAGACTGTTCCTAATTTTTGTATAAAAGTTGATATTGAATATCGAAATTATTTTTTGTTTTTGGATAGTTTCACTTTTCTACTACTCGTCATTTTGTAGAAGTATAATCTTTAAAATTGTAACTTTGTATTATAGTACAAAGAATTCATCTTGTAAATTCATCGAAATAGATCCATAGCAGAAAATAAAAACTGATTATGTTAATAACAACAACAATTTTATTCAAAAACTCTGTTATTAAATACTTTAAATGAATTATAGTCAAATATAATTAATCTTCCATTAAATATTAATACTTTGTCAAACATTGTGAAGGTTCAAGCATTTATCAAGGAAATTTTTCCACATTATTAATAATTAGGTATCTTTCAATGAAAAAGCATCGAAACTGTAGATAGTTTACTGCTATTACTCTTTTAATGAAGCATAATTTTTATATATAATAAACATTTGAACGAAATACTTTTATGAGGAAGAAGAATTTTCTGCATAATATTTTTTGCGTATAATAAATTATGTTACTAATTTCGCAATATTTTTTCCATTACTGACGATTAATACAAATTTTTGTATTTGTTAATTTTCTGGAAATGTTTTATTTTTATCTTTGCTAAATCCATTATTTTTGTTATTCCAATGGAAACAATTTCGATAAACTGTTAATTTCGCGCGTGTACCATATTTATTTGAATTAAAATTTTGTACTTTATTAAAAAACTCATTTCAATTAATAACAAAATCGACATATCCGTAGATAATTATTTGTATTCCGTTAATTTTATTAATGACATTTTATTAAAACAAATTAAAAATTCCACATAATTTTACTGCTATAATTTTACTGCTAATTTTTTAATTTTTGTTAGATTGTTCATAATTATACCGTTCATCACGTTTTGTTTTACTCAAATAAGCTATTACATCTTTTATTTGTGCTTATCTTTGGAATATACTTCAGTTTGATATACCACATTTTTTTAACACTATTTCTTTTTAAATGAATCTTCGTCCGTTGAATTCTGTTCGCTCAAAGAAGTATTATTATGCAATAGGGTGCTTTAATATAGTTTTTTAATTTTACTGTCGCAATACTCAGCACATTTTCCAAGTTTAGTGATCAGTAAAAATACAAGTTTTAAAAAATCTGATTGTCGTATTACTATCCTTTTTTTTACGAAAATAGCGCTGTAGAATATAAAACAGAATTGATTGACTATGCTAGAAGTATAAATTGTATAATTACAGTAGCATTATTATACCATCGATAGTTATGAATTCATTTAATCACTTTTATAATAATGAAGCGTGAACATAATATTATTAGAATTGACTCTCCAATAGCTTTCTTGATCTACTTTGTTCTCAGCGTCAGTTCTTTTCTGAGATATAAATTTCTTGCATGATTCATGAAACCGCAAATAGAAATTAATGGCCATGATCAAATCAGACGTATACTTGACAGCCTCGTGATAACATAATTGTGAATCCAATTAACAAGCAATAAATTCAATAACAAACATGAAATTCTGAAAATTGATTTTTTATTCATCAATAACTTTCGCGATAAATTTTTTTCTCAAAGTCTCTATGAAATATATTAATGTCACCATATTAAGTATATCGATAATTAAATTACTTTTTATACAAAATAAAATTATCTACTATGTGATTACGCGAGGGAAGACGTTGAATCATCAAATTTTAGTAAAACATAAATGATATAGTACAATAAATGTTCTTATTTCTTTTTCTTACAATTACTTGAGATTTTTTTTTCGTAAATCCATTGCCCAAAAAATGTTCTAAGAGAAATTATTTAAAATCAATATTGCCTTGTTTATTTAAAACCTTGGTTTTACGCTTTTTAAAGCATCGCTTGCAATATATCTCTCTGACTTTGATACATTTACGATCGTGATCCAGTAACTGTATTTTAGTTGGTTCTGGATGATTATCTTTACCTTCATTTATATACGACGAGCTTTCAAAACGTTTACAATTGGTTGAGAAATTTTCGTTGCTATTGATGAATTTCCGTGATTTTCTTTTGTCATTTTTCACAAAATTAACCATAGTCTTCTTATTCTTACATTGTTTTTTCTTGCTTGTGTAAGCTTTATCTTCGTAAAAATTCTTGGCAGCAGCATTTTTTTCCTTTGTTGTATTATCTCTAATTAAATATGGACAATCCTTACTACATTTACTAGTTATGAATTTATTGAGCTTAATTTTGTCTCTTTTTGTCTTCTGTGTTTTTCTTTTGTCACATTCTTTGCAAGTTGATCTGATATCTATTTCGGTGCTTTCCCGTGAATTCCTAGAATCTTCAAGATTATTTTCATCACTTGCAGGACATGTTTCAACAATGCATAAAAATTCTACTTCTTCAGGGACAGGTACAGATCGAGTAGAATGTTCTCTTGATCGACTCTGAAAATGATTTGTATGTTTTAAAGTTTATTTATATATAAAAATATGTAAACTATTAATACGTCAATCTACTTTATTCTTGAAAGGTGGTTCTCTAATAGAGGTTTGATTTGTAGTTTGCTCTTTATGACTAATTAACATATTTTCAGTATGTTCATTGGATTGTGTATCTTCTTTGTCTATTGTTTGCATGCTTTTTGAAAAAACATTCTTGGTAGCTGATCTTCTTTCTGCTGTTTCGTTGTCTTTGCGAAAAATATTTAACCTCCGAAAACGATTTAACTTCGATCCATTTGCTTCAACGGTTTTGGATTCTTCAGAATTGGAATTATTTTTGTTATACACTCTAGATTTCAAACTGTCGACTTCCACTTGTAATTTATTCACGATTTGTGTAAGTGTTTTGACTTGTTTAACGAGTTCGACAATCTTCTTATTTCTCTGGTCACTTTTCTCATGAGACATATTTTTCAAAGTCTACCAGTAATTTATCCGTAATTAATGTAAATTTTATTATATTAACTATTATAGAGATATCTTAATATAACCAAGCAATTTCAAGAGTTAGGCGTGTTACGAACGCTCTTTGAATGTGACTACGAAATACAAAATTTAATTTGAGTAAAATACGACAAATATTCCTTATCATTTATATTGACTGGTTATTATTTAATTTTAATGTTTGATTACAATTGTAATAAACTTGTAATCATACACTAAAGAATAAAAAGAAAAAACAAACGTTGAATTTGATGAAAAAAAATTCGACAAAAAATTAATATTAAATAAAGCTTTATTTTGGTTATCGCAAATCTAGATACATAATTCAGCAGTCAGAATAATCTTGTAAACGTTAAAACTGACAAACAAACGAATAAACCGTGTATCCTCTTGCATTCTAGCATTCAAAAATTTTATAATACTACTTTAATATGTACAAGTTTTAAGTTGAAAAAAAGCAAGATCTTCACGCTCGTCACATAGCAGAATTGCTTACAATTGCATTCTGTTGATGAGAGCTTCGACTTATTTGTTTTGGCACAAAAAAAACTTGAGCTTACCTATAGTCATTTTTTATTGATTAAATCGTACTCTCGTGCGTGTTCTTGAACCCATATAACAACTAAGTTTTATATACACGAAAATAGCTTGAAAATTCACTTTGAAATTAGTGACGAGCGATGATCTAGTCTATCGATTGATATACCAGCATATTTCCAATATAAAATGTGCATCAATCCAAGGACAAATTCCATTAAAATTATACGTAACTAGAAAATTATAAACGGTAAAACCACGTTTGCACACAAAAATATAAATTATTTCGCAAAGTTTTCATGTAGAATATTTACAATATTGTATTCATTGTGATAATAAAAAAATTATGTTCAACTGATAAAGTATGGTAAATTATGACCAAAAAGTTTCTGTTTTCAGTACTTCAGAGCTTTATTGTTACACAGAAACATTGATTATTCATAGAAGAAAAATACTCTTTGGCCTTATGTAAACATATAAATGAATTGATCTTGAAACAATTTATAGCACGCCACTATTACTATAAATAACGTCAATGATCTTTCATCGTGCTTACAAGTTTTTGACTTTTTCTTTGCTTTTAAATGGATCATGAGCGAAATATGTAATTACAAATAATACATAGAATACTTATAAGTAAAGAACTGTTTGGATGAAACAAATATGTACGGCTGAAGAATGGATACATAAATATTTTAATCAAATAATTATTGATGACGAACAGAAGTAGCTGCAGGCATGTAATTAGGTAAATTAAATTTTCAATGTTTCGAATAATGTTTATTGCCTTGGTCCAGTAGGTTGAAAATTATCTATAATACTGACAGCATTGTCCATATAATATCGTAGTCTCATTTTACGTAATAATTATCTCATATTAACACACAAATTTCGAATATTTTTACTCTCACATTAAAATTCTACAAAATTATACAGCATTTGTGTACATTTGGAATGTGATATCAAACTGAACAAAAGTTATCAAATGAAAAGCTATATTTTGTTTACAGACGATGTCTGAATTATAGGATATAGCACGAAAAAATATTAAATAGAAAAAATTAATTTAATAAAGCCACACTGCTCGTCTTTACTGCTTCTATTCTCATAATACAAACAGCTGTTTTTCATAACTCACTGAACTTAAAGTACGAAAACTTAATCTATTTGAATTTGCATTACAAAAGTCAGTAGAAAGAAAAATAAATTATTTTACATATGACATATATGAAAACTTGTTGGCCTATTGGAAATTCTTTCTTAAGTAGTTCAAATGATGACAAAATAAAGTGTAGTGAACAAACTTTCTATCAAATCAAAAGATAAATGATAACGCAGAAAGTTAACCACTTTATATTTCTTCACTTTATGTAGTTACTGACAACGTTGAACATCACATCTAGCTGTAGCAACAGTCATTGAAAACTTGATTGTAGAAATTCCATCACAAAAAGTGAATAAAAAAATCTATATTATTAATCATGCTAATGAGTGTTTATTATTAATATTGACACAGTATTTAAATTGCAATAACAAAAAAAAACTTTTTTCTTCGTTTTTATATATAATTATTATTTACATTTTTCAATTCGGTATTCCTCAATAAATAGCAACAATGTTTCAGGCAACAAAAACATTGCTTACTATTTTGAATCTACGTCAGTTTAATTATTAAACGTCGAATTTTAGCTATTTATTTATTAATTTTGGACAGCCATCGCTCCGTCAAATAAGGTTCAAGTTATGATTGCAAATGGAGGAATGACGTTAAAAATAATTACAATTGATCTTTTAATGTCTAAATATGAATAGCTTTCGAATAAAGTACGGACTTTGAAGTATCGACAAAAAACGGACATTTCGTAAGTCTATTTGATATTGTTCTATATCGATAATGGCCATAAATAACAGTTGTCTCAAGCACACATTTCTGTCTCATTGCCAACCCCTAAAAGAGGTAGATAACGACAGAAAACTACAAAGTAAAAAAACTGCTCGACACTCAATGTCTTCTTCATTATCTCGTCAACGCATAACTACTTCAAGGACACAGCCACCAAAGTTTTCGCGAAAAGATGTCTCTTGAACATTACGAGCACTTTAATGCTATGTATGCTAAGTGTAGAAAACTTTTTACAATCGTCCTGGTGCCGGTCGATCTGGAATTCTTGGGGGGACATTGGGCACAACACGCCTGGAAAAATACAAAAGGGTTACAATCGTTTACACATTTAACAGAGTAAAAAATCATATTCTTTTCCTTTTTTTTGCGAAATCGAGAAACTGAAAAGCAGTATTTACTATGCAAATTAAACTGTCGGCTTTAAATGATTTTTAGTAGCTCGTATAATTACATTGACTGTCATGTAAATCATGAAAAAAATTATTTGATAGAAAGTTGAAGAACGGCAGTCAATGAATGATCAAAGCAATTATAAATAATGTAACATAAATATTGAAAAAGCCAAGCATTTAGAAAAGAAATCAAAGTGTCCCAAGTAGTACAGGGTTGGAGGGGCTTATTTAATTATCAACAGTGAATATAAAATACATTCGATAATAATATAAAAAATATATTCTACGGTTGTCTACTCTACCTTAATAAAAAGGCTATAAAATCAGCAAATACATAAAAGAAAACTGACTACAATTATAAATGTGGTATAGCCTATAAAATAAAATACTACATTTTCAAAAAATATTATCAACATGAATATTGAAATACATAGTTACTCACTTTCCAACTCTGCAGCAAATTGAGTACTTGCAGGAGTATAAGATTAATAGTTAAATTTATTTACAATATTGTAAAAAATTAGTAAAAGTAAATTTTTTAAATTTGAAAGCGTGCCACTGTAAATAGTTAAAATTAAAAGCACAAAACGTAACAAAGTTCGATGGTAAGGAAAAAGTACTGACGGTATCAGAACATATGCACTTAACACCATGTATCTTTGTTATTTTCAAATGAACAAAGAACAATTAAGACAAAACAATAGTGGAAGATACGTAAACAAATAATTATTCAATTGTCTTTTACACATTAACATAACAAATTGTATAAAAAAAAGGTTAAACAAATGAAATTGAACGATCTACAATTAGGAATTGATTGGATGATGGAACGAACAAATCAGGTATTAATAACTGTATGAAACGCAAGCACACATTTCGCACCAAATTGTATATTCAAAAGAACCTGTCACCTTTGAAAGTATGATGAAAAAACAGGTGCGGTAATGAGTACCAGTCGGTTCGTTTGATCTGACATTCAGTTTTATCGTTAATCTTATTCATTCATATATTCTATGATAACATGTTACTTCCTATATACACATTTATATTGCAATAAAGTGTCTGCATGTGTAGGTGTGTCATGTATATCTCTCTCACGTATTCATCGTTATATTATGTTCACAACGTGAAAGTCGCTGTCTTGCTCATAAATTGGAATTTCGATTTCTTTTTTTCTGAAATGATTATTTATTTTGTTCACTTGAAGTAACCCTGAGTAATTTCTAAAAAAACAACCAGGTTTTATACAAAATATTTAATACACAAACAGTATATGAATATTTACGCAATGTCTATTCTAAAATAAGTATTAAAAAAGTAATTCGACCTTTCATTCGATATTATAACGATAAAAATTATTGCTAAAATTATTATCCTCGTAAAAATAGTCAACTAATTTTTTTAGAAAATTGACAAATGTACTTTTCAGAAAACAATATTCGTCCATTGTATCAATACAAGATAAAAAAAATTCTTTTGCCCTTAATTTATGAAAGTATTAAAAAATTAGTTCAACGTTTAGTAAATTAAGCGGAACAAATGAGACTTAACTACGATTAATGAACAGAGTTACTTCGACGGCATTAAGTTAATTAAAATTGTGAGAGTGAGTAAAGAGGCGTGAACTGACTGTGTATTGATGATCGCGTCTCTTCCCGAAAAATTTTCTCCTTCACTTGTCTTTTTTTTTTTTTTGACGAGCTTAAAATTATCGCGAACATTCAACTTGGTACGGCCGATTACATTTAGTCAACGTGTGTTATACAATAAATGTAAAGCATCATAACTAGGTTTCTCTTATAATAAGGCTTTTTTTAGATGGAAGCATTTAATATTAACGTTTCACTTCAATTTCATATCGTAACGTTATGTCCATCTTCTCCAAAAATTTGCACCTTCATTTTTTGTAATCTCTTTTCGATTTTGTTTTCAATAACATTATTCATTCAAGTAATTTTTCGTGCCACTGGTTCTCAATCTCACTCAATAATTTTTTCAACTGCTACATAGCAACGTTATCTTTTTGGATTTGTTTTCGTGATAAGTGCTTTGACAGAAGCTATAACATGGTGCAATTTTTTTCAATAACTTTATGTTTTCTTCACACGCCATTTATTTACTTATTTTCAAAAGTTATACTTCGATACAAAAACGTCTTTATTCATTTTCTGTTTTGACGAACACAAAAACATAACTGTACTACAAATAAAATTAAAAAACCAATACTTATATTAAAGAATATGATTTGAATTGCAAATTCGAACGATGATGATAACGCGGTAGATACCAAAAAAGTATAAATAATAATATATCTACGGCATTGAAAACTTGACTACGCGAAAATAAGGTATCTGCTTGTACTTATACCTATCTTGTATATTACTTCATTTTTTGCGGCAATAATAACTACAATCTAAATTTGACATAAAGACTACTCGTTCAATTAACTTCTCGCATGTCAACTCAGTGACATAATTTTTTTAACCCTACGCTATATCACATCCTATGTCTGAGCAGATTTTTTTTATTTTTATTCAATGTATTTTTGTTTAATTATTTTTGCAATATAGCTATAGTTCTTTTTTTTAATATAAGGGTTTTTCTCTTTTGTTTTTAAAAACGCAAAGAATTATGTCGTTATAACGATTTAACAGTAATCAATCATTATCGTTATTATTTATTTTTATTTGTATGTATAATATATATATATAGCATCGAAATGGGGTTTTATTTTTTATCATTCAATATAATTTTTTTATTTAATATACTAGGATTTTTTATCAGATGATGGAGGTTTTTTCAGGGTAGAATGACAGTAATTATCGTAAATTGGTATATATACGACACTTGACAGTTCTGGCAATCTCTTTTACAGCGCTCGTTTATTGTGTGTGTGTGTGTGTGTGTATATATATATATATATATATATATATTATAACACATATATCAAAGATGAAGATTCTTTCTTATTTTGTCATTCTTTTGTGCGAGCGCATAAAAGCTTGCCATTTCCAACGGGCAAAAATCATTTACAGAGCACATGACTTTCCACAACAGCATGACATTTCCTTGATCTCTCTTTAGTTAAACCTCACACTCGCTTTATATATTGTTTTATTTCATTAAAACCTGAATTACCTATTGTAAATGCACTTTTTGACGCACGGACTGCAACGAGCTCTCTTTCTTTATGTTCTGAGATTGCGAATCTTATGGTTGGCTTGAAATATAGGAGAAATTTAATATACTCGATGCAGTGCTGATGTACAGAGAAAAACATCTTACAAACTGTTCGAAATGATCGTATTGAATCTAGTTCAACGAAATAAAATTTACTCTTTCTTAATGTAATAATAAAATGAAAATTAAAAATTATAAGAAATTATGTTATAAAAATATATATGTATATATTTGCGTGTCTGTCACAAATTTAACGTAGCAGGAATATTTTTCTCTGCCCAAGTGAGCATACTAAAAATATGCCAATACCCTCTACTTTATTAATATACGGAATGCCTTATTCACGCGCACACACAGACTGCAGGAGAGAGACAGCATGGCATATATAATATATAATTTGTTATATATTTCAATGTATGTATATTTGTAGTTTCATTGTTTTGTCTTTTTGTGATATTGCACATATACGGCACATCGATTGATAAAATGTATATGCGACAAGAGGATAAAGATGAGTAATCTTACAAGGCAAGCATTATCATATAGTATATATTTTTGTCATCTCTCCCGGCCTCCTCTACGTTTAAATCGACCCGCGATCCTTTTCACTTATAATCTCTGTTTTAGAACTCTTTCGGCTATTATATAATACAGTTATTATGTGTACGTAGATCAGGATACAGATATACACTGTGAGCTTTAAGAACCCACCACCAAAGCTTACAATAGGATGAATATGGCTTTGGTCTCCGTTTTTCGGCTCAATTCGAAAATCTGTTTTTTCCCGTTTTTTTTAACGAATTTCCTTTGCTGGGCGCTTGTGATGCATTTAGGCCCTTCAGATTCAAAGTTGACAACTTGTTATTTTTATTCATGTCTAAATTTCATGTGCAAATGCGGACTTGTTACCAAGTAACTTTGCTGTTTTGTGATATAACAATTAAATTGCTTTTTTAATACAATGAGTTAAGTATTTATTTTTATTTCGAACTCGAATTGTTTATGCAGTGATTGATATGTTTGATGCTTCAATTGAAAATTTATAATAAAGCTTAGATTATGTCAAATCACAATACAGTATCGTTACCTGAGTATACTTAAAATATATACTTTTCAAAAACTACATCAATTACAATTACGAGTCACAAAATGTATAAATATTCGTTTTATGTTTATTTAAAAACCTGATAATTGACTTTTCATCAAAACATTTTCTACAAGAAATACTCTTTCCTTTTAACATAATCATATAAAATAAAGTATATAAATAATAAAGTATATACAACACAATTAAAAAAAAAAGAGTAACGAAGTTAAAATAAAATTACGGAGATTACTAATAAGAAAAATGAAATTTAGAAATTTCGTGACTTGATATTTATTATTTATGGCAAGTGTCATGCAGAGAAAAAGAGGCATAATTCATTGGCATTAAAATAAATGCATCAACGTTGGATAAATCCTGCTAAGAAAAATCAGTCTTTTGCAAAACTTTAGAAAGTTTGATACTCTTTCTAAGTTTCGGAAGGCCTTAATTTTTCTGGCATAAACTTATCTTTCATGTGTTATAATTATGAAATATTAATCTCACAACACCTTCAACTATACATGGTCCAAATAAGCAATTTATCGACTAATCCTGGACTACTTATTTTTTAACAATAAATTCAAGGAGAGAAAAAATCTTGGGCATTTAATTCGATAAAAGCGGAGAAGTCGATTTCTTATCAAATCACAAAAAATTGTCCCAAGTAATGACAGGATCGAAAAATTTAATTTTTCAAATCGAACAACGTAATTTGAATTGATTATATTTCAAACGATAACAAATGACTTCTCTTAAATGCCCTTAACAAGTTTACAATGAATTACCTTTATAGTTATAACAATTAGTTTGTTTAGATATAATCAAAAGCTTGTTCAGCCTACCACTCTACATTTTGGGTTTGTAACTAACCACCAAGATGTTAAATATAAGTGTCCATAGTGTGTGACAGTTGAAGGATAAAGAGAACGAAAGGAGCAAGAAAAAAATAATCAAAATGATAAGTATAGCAGTTAATAGTATAGAATTGAGAGCGTTACAACTTCATCTTGAAAGCGTCCATTAGCTCGTTCACTGCAGCATTGGCAGCGGCCTGCGTTGCTGCTTGCGTGACCCTTTGCTGAAGACCACCCATGCCGCCGCCCCCGCGACTAAACACACGTATGCACGTATTTCGTGACTATCAGTTCTGGATTCACTCTTTGCTTTGTCGTCTTTTGTTGCATTAGATTATTATTTCAGGATTTGTGTCCTTTCTTCTGCTTTTCTTTCAATTGAAAGTTAATCAAAGCAATGTGGACGATAACACGATTTGCATTTGCTTGAGAATTTGGAGCACAAGTATTGATCGCTTGAACAATACAGTTTTTATTGTGTTCACAACCATCACATCAGATTTCTACTTAGTACAGTAAAAATTGTAGTAGTTTAATTTTATAGATTGCTTAAGTTCGCAATACCGTGCTTTGTAATTAATATTAATAGGAATCCTGAAGTAGACTTAGTGAAAAATAAAATATTGCCATGCGAATTATTAATCGTGTCAATTTCCACAGATTTTTTAATGTGCTTTGAGAATTTGGTTTATCGGCATTCGTTATTATAACAAATTGTGTAATTTTTTCACAAGTCCACCATGATTTGTTCTTGTTTTATAAATGCTTTGTATATATATGCTAAAATAAATATTATATTTACTTTGTAATAGTCAAAAATAAATATTATCATTCGCGCAATATATAGAATCTGAGTAGTTTATAACAAAGCACAAACTAATCTGATGGTATAGTTTTGCAAGTTGTAAATACACTTTTCAGTTATAATGTATTTCTAACCATCCATCGGATTACGTTGTCTTTTCTCACATCCTCTTTTAATAAAAATATGCAGGCACCGACACGTCTTTTCCTCATGGATTATGCAGTTGACCCGTTTTTCGATCAATTAATTCGGATTTTGTGAATCAATATGATTACACAAATGGACTAACACAAAAAAGGATAGGGAACCGAAAGGGAGAGGATGGATGTTATAAATAGCAAGATGACCTACTTAAACATTTTTCGATGTTAAATATTGTACTGCTAAGAATAATGCACAACACGCTCAACCACCACCATTTCATGTTGCAAAGAATAAAAAAATACTGCTTATAAACGTTTACAATTATCATTCGAAACATCCCGCATTTTACACATTTAAAATGGAAAAACTTTTTTTCATGACCCTTAATACAACACTCAATGAAATGTCATGCTGTCAGAAAACTAAAAGCTTAATTCGCAATGGATCAAAACAATCTACTACTTCATATTTTCATTTATGTACATGGTGTCATATACAGGTCCGAGGTACATGTTTATGGTCCTAATTATGACAACGTTTCCCTTAATTTAAAGTTCGAAATAAATAATTTCTTTTTTTACTCGTTTTTCTTTATCTTTTAACAAGTAAATATATTGCATCAGTCGATTTGACTCGGAAAAATCATGAAATTTAAATGTTTGATGTGATAATAATTGTATTTTATCGTATTTCTAGTAGAGAACGATGCCATGAAAATTATGCAGAAGGGGTTGTGCGATTCTCTGAATGATTTAGACTTTTTAAACGTTAAACGTTTAAAAGTTAAACGATTCTATTAAAATTGCTACATTAACTAACAAATAAATAATTATGTAAATTAATTTTTAACCAAATTTTGAACCACTCGAGACTATTTCAAATTTTATTAAAGAAATCAATCTTACACTATCTTTAGTTTATATTTATAAAATAAACTCTTTGGACCGCGGGAACGTAGGGCGTTAAGTGTAACATAGTAATGAAATTTCCAATATGTGTCAATAATCGTTACAGAGATGCACGCCCCCAGTTAACAATGATTTTATGATTTTTGCTATTTTATGTCGTATGTGGACAGAGAACACCATTTGCGGGAAATTAAGTTTGTTTGTTTTTTATGTGTCAATTGATTTTTTTTTTGTTATCTGCTAGATGCAACAGATATACGGATTAGTAGCAATTAGGTGTGTTAGTGCGTAGACTTATTGTCGGCGCCTGCAATAAAAAATAAAGTTAGCACCAAAGCGTTAATTATTCAAGGAACTCCACATAATAATGAAAAGACTACAATTAAGAAAGTTGAACACTAGCAGTAAACAAAATTAATTTTAGACTTGAACATCAGGTAACAAATATTAAGTAAATAATCAAGCTAAATTTAATCTTTAATTTTGTAAATAGATTTTAATTCGTGATCAAATTTGAGCTCCTCAAAATAAATTAATGCTTCGAAAATTTACTAAAAAAAGGCTACCTTTCTTAAATAATTTTTAGAAGAGAATGAATCTCCAATTGATAAATTTCAAAAAATTCAAATATACCACGTCATCGAAACTTATCACTCGGCTCTCGAAAGACAGAATATTGATAAAAATGGTTACTATAAAACAAGTAAAGAACAAAATAAACTTACGAAGGTATTAGTGGAGGAGGAAGGCCGCCGCCTGGTTGGCCTCGTCCTGGTGGTGGAGCTCCAGGTCCAGGTCTGTTGGGAATAGCAGGTGCTGGTCTGCCACCACTTGGTACTGGTGGTGGAGCACGTTGTCCACCTCCTGCTGATGGTGGCGCTTGATTCCTTGGACGGCTACCAGGTCCGCCAGGTGATGGTGGTGATAATCTGTTGGTGGAAAAAGTTTATTGTGGAATTTACATGTTTGAGGCTGTATAGTCCTCAAACGCTCAATTAATAAAAAAAACTAAGGCTATTGAATTTTTGAAAGACACACAAATTATTTTAACGTTACATTTTATTTTCAGGTCGTCTATTTATCAAAATTGTATTAATTTAAATCGATATTAAAAATATGAGTGTGCCTTTTAACAATCAATTTTAAAAGCACTTTTATTAGAGTTAATTTAAATTTAATCACGTATACAAAGTATTTACAATTATCAAAACAACATCGATTCCATATTTTGAGGAAAAAATGTGCGTGAAAATTGAAAGAAATAAGTGTATCAAATCATTAGATACAATAATCGACGTGCAAAATTTAAAATTTGTTGGATCGTGGACTTTGCATTGCGTGATCAAAAATGCAAAATAAGTCTTACCCAATACTGTGCCATTGGTGCAGAGTAAAGCAAAGAGTAAGAAAGTTGCAAATGGTGAATTGTTGAAAAGTAAGAAACAAACATAATATCCTAGGATTGGATAAACAAATACTTTACCTTGGGTTGTCGCCCGTTGGCAGCCAGTCGTTTTTGACAGGCGGTGGTACCGGTGTTGAAACTGTGGCCATCGACACATCACCAATAATTCGGAGAGCTTCTTTACAAGCATGATACATGCGCAACATTTCCTCTCGCTTTTGCGCTTCTTCTGGAGATTCTTCCATCATTGACGCCTATACAGAATATTAACAAATAATATATTTTTTATAACGAATGCAAGATTAATGGATAATGTTAATTACCTGATCTCCACTTGCATAAAGATGAGCCAAAAGTTCTCCGTTAATGAAATCTTTGGCATTGTTTATAATTAGATGCATGATTGTTTTTGGAACGAGATCGCGAGTAGTTTTTGTGACGATCTTCATGTAAGAATCTACCAAGTTTCTGATTGTTTCTACTTGTCGCTCTAACTGAGGATCCATAGACGATTGCTGCTCACCGCCTCCCTGACAATACGGTGAGAAATTTTTAGTTCAAGTTCTTTCATGAGGCATATTTTAATAAAAAAAATTAAAGAATACAAAAAGTCAAACTAAATTTTGATTATTGATTATTAATACTGAAAAACTTTATGACTATTCACAGATTCATAGGATTCAGTGCTTACAATTCCAAAAACATAATTTATATTTCTCATATACATACTTCATATTTATAAAAGTGAACATATAATTGGAACATTTAATATTTTAGATAAAAATTAGAATATAAGCATTGAATTTCTAATAACAATATTGAGATGCGTATAATTTATGGATGAAATTTGAACCATGTTTGATTTTTGACTGAATGAATTTGAAACAATGTCAAACGTGATGCTTTCATGCTACTTTATGAATGATGAAATAGTATTTAAGCCAATTAAAATAATATTGGCGAAATATGAACAGTGCGATACCTTGTGGCCCGTTGTCAAATTATAAAAGCCGCTCTGAAGTAGAAAATTTATATTTCGTTAGCAATGTTCAAAGAATAGTTAATGTTGACATAGTGAAGCAACAAAATACATTTGATCACAAAGATTTCTTAATGAATCATTTCTAAAGTTGTTTGTAAAAATGTGTTTTATTATAAGTATATTTCTATTTTACAAAAGCAATCATTCTAGCCAATAAATGCTGTAAGATAATGATAGTTCAGTTTTGTACGCTATGGATAATAGTAAGCAAATTTCCACTTTATGTATCATTAATAAGCAGCATTGTGAATTCATTTGTAATGTTCATCAGCTATGATAATTTGATAACGATACCAATGTTAAAATAATTTTTCAATAGTGTAACAAAGATGAATGATAATAAATACAATATTTAAAAATTTTGTAAAAAATTAAGCAGTGTTTTTTTTTCTAATAAACATATTCACACTTTCAGAAGAATATCAATAGTAATCACTCAGTTGCAATTCATGCGCAATACCTATCTTTCTCGAATAAAAAACTATGCAAATCATTTTATGATTTTTCGAACAAATCTAAATT
Organism: Phymastichus coffea; assembly: GCF_024137745.1. Lineage (NCBI taxonomy): Eukaryota > Metazoa > Arthropoda > Insecta > Hymenoptera > Eulophidae > Phymastichus > Phymastichus coffea. Next base: position 695,069 of record NW_026706916.1, read on the forward strand.
TTTAACAATTAAAAAGTCTAGCAACAAAGATTCACTCAGCAAGTACTAGCAATAATGAATAAACTGCACTATTTAGCAGTAAACCATAGGTAGACGAATAACAGTACAAATTTAAAATCTTTTTTAGGGTTGTTTTTGTAAAGTGTTAAGAGCTGTATAAATTGTGCAAAGTGCATTTACATTAGGAAGATTGAGGTGCTGAGACTGTAGGTATAGCGTGTGTGTAAGTCTTGAAATACTCTTCAAAACTACCTAACTGTACGAACCTCATATCCTTCCTGTGACTGGTTCAGGAAAAGATAATTAGAGAATTATTAAAATGCTGTTACACTATTGTTATAGTACGAGAGCTAACGAGAAGAAGTGGTCACAATCAAACACACGACTGAATTTGCAATACTTTAGAAAATTGTTTACGTAAACATAAAGTTCGCGTTCTTTCTGCTCAAGCTTCTTGCGCTTAGAAAGCGCACTAAGTTCAGTCGGATAAAAGCGATTTTTATGATCAGCACATCAAGTTTTCTAAAATATCTCAAATCCAGTCGGGTGTTCAATCATGATCACTATCATTTGCTCTCGGACTATCAGGTGATGTGTTATATTATAAAAAAAAACCGTTACTAAGTAATGAATTTCAATTAAAACACAAGTGATTTTTAATTGGAATTTCAAATTTCAGTCTTTGCTTTGTTAGGCAAACCATAACACTCGATTACAAAACCTCCCAAATAAAATGTGTACTTAATTACTTTTAATTGCGCCAGTAGATCCTAGAATAAATAAGAAAGTAAATGATCTAGAGAAAAAATACTCGTTAATTAATTGACTTTAGTTTCTCAAAAATGAATAAAAATAAGTGGCGCTTTTGACCGAGAAATTCAAGGCCCCGTAAATATCACGAATCAAATTTTGAAAATTTAAATATAACTTACTTCACCGTCACCGTTAGCCTGTTCGGTCGATTTTTCAGGGTAGACACCAGCACGAAGAAATGATGCCTTCCACGAGTCAACGTCGTCTTGAGTTTCACAACTTAACTCGAGCTGCTTGTAGTCCTTGTAAACGTTTCGCCCATCAGGGTTGAACAAGGCAAACAGGTGGCGACGCGACATAAAGCCCTGCTCAAGGTCACGTAGTTTTAGACCGTCCAATGGCAACATGTATTTCTTTTCTCTTTCCTGGAAAAATAAATGTCTTTACAATTGGAAATATGATTGTTTTGATTTTTATTGAATAAGGTATCGTTAAGTATATTTCATAGAACAAAGTGAAGATGAAAAAGAAAAAATTTTTATTACAAGTTTACAAAGTTAAATATAGAAATTAATTGTTATCGTAATTAATGAAAAATAATCACCTCCTCGTCTTTGAACCACGAGATGCTTTCGGAGGTGAGCACGAACCAGTAATCCCTCGAACCACCCTTCATTATACCAAGATTGTGTATGCACATGTAACCTTTGCGAATGACCTGATTACCAAGAGTACTACGTCCCGATTTCACCGCATTCTCCGACGACTGTTGGGCACTGCAACAAAAAATAGGTTACTTTATGAAAATGTGCGCAGCTCGATTGATTTTCGTGTATAATTTCTCTTTCAAGATAAAGAAAAGCAATAGCAATATGAAGAGTAATATAGAAGACTTGTGCGCGCACTGTCGAAACAGATTTTTCAGTTAGATTTTGTGAAATGAAAACGGCGCATTAGCGATTATAAAACAAAATATAACAATACAATAAGTATATGGATATATTATGTTTTTGCCATCACGCTCGCTCATTAATTTAATTTTATTTTTTTTATAACATCGATATGTTTATCATCAAAGAATCGTTAATTTTGAAACACAATACCGATAAAGAAAATATCGAAGCATGAGACAAAATGATTGTTGTAATTTAGTTTTTCTTACAAAGAAAAATAATAAATTTCAATTTTCACTCGAATTTTGTATTTATTACAGTTTGTATACGGAAAAAAATAATAAAATTAGATTTTGATAAAAAGCGGCATGTGTAAACAGTTTAAAAAGATGTCATGCGCCTACATGTAGCCATGCTTTCAATTTTATATATTATATTTAGCCAAAAGCTGTACAATAGCCAAAAAAATTATATATTTGCCCATCTTTACAACAATAGATTTTAGGAAATCTGTACTTTTTTTATATTAAAATTGAACTGTTTCAATTGTATATTTGACTCTCTATTAACTGTTGACGAGATTACTTGAATGAAGAAAATGGAATGAGTTAAAAATAAACATTTTCGTTTAATCAATGTATTTTTTATAATGAAGTTTCTTATTTGAATTAAATTGAGTTTTAGAAATTTCAACTTAAATGTATTTTTTCCAATATGATTTTATAAGTTTCAAGATTAATTCAAAAGCTGGTGTAATATTCTTTAAAATTATATTCACATAAAAAAATCACATGCAGGATTAGTACAAAATATTAGAAAGCTAGTTATAATATAATACTGTAATTAGTATGTAGTTATAAAGAAAAAAATTGTTTTCCAAATTATAAACCGAATAAAAACGTTGTTATATATCAATATTTTATTTAATATATCAATCAATAACCTAAAATAAATATATGATTTTGATATATTATATGTACAATAAGTTTTTTGAATATAAAGTTGTGCAACTTCATATCAAATTTCAAAAAATACAAAATAAATTTCCAACACAGGATAATCTATATCGTTTAATGTGAAGAAATCAGAAAAAGTGTATCATACAGTATGAAAGGTATAATTTGTATGCGATAGACAAGAAAATAAGGGAGGAAGAAAAAAAAACAAAAGTCGTAATGAAAAATATTCGACTTTGATGCATGTTTGAACGGCTTTCTTACCTTGCATTATGGCTTCTGGCTGCCGCGCTGCCGGTGTAATTAAATCATTGTTTTTATTTGTGAAGTACAACATGGACAATGAAAATAGAAAGATTGATATGATAAAGTGAGATAATGGTTAGTGAAAACACGATGAAATGTTATAAGATTTTGAGCATGATCATCATCATCATTTGAAAAGTCTTCAGAAAGAGAAAATTGTTATCGTTTACAAATATAAATTTTTTCTGATTCTTCTTCACGTATTCAGTGCATTATATTTTCAAAAAATATCAATTTTGAACTTACAGTGCAATTATGTTTTCTTTCTGAACTTTATATAAAATCTTATTAAATTTATTTAAAGAAATCATTATAAACTTGTAATTGTATACGGGACAATTATTTTTGGAACTTTCGTCCAAATATTTTTTGTCTTTCAAAGGAAAATTCTAACGATTTAAATATATAAAATGACATTTTGACATTTATGTATTTGACTAGATGGTATAATTTTTCTTTTAAATATTCACTACATAAAGCCAATTACATAAATAATATTTTTGAAATAATTTTCATAAATTTATTTCTGTAGCATTGATGCTGTACAGTTTATACCATAAGTCAACAAATTATTCAATAATAGCATAATGAAAATGCTACGTTGAAAATGAACATGTATTTCATCGAACAAATAGGTGGATCTCTTGCTAATAAGAGGCAAGTTATTACTAAAGATGTGCAAACTAATAGTGCTGTTATCAAAAAAAGATAAAGGAAAGGTCTAAATTAGTCAAGCAAATGGCCTTGGCAAGGCATGCATAATTTAGTCAAAAAGAAAGTAATATAAAAAGTGCAAGGATTTTTGTGTGAAGTGCAGCACATCATCGAACGATTCTTGGTTCGAAGCTGAATGTGCTATTCTAACATGTGCAAGTAATAAAAAAGAAACAAAAGAAATCAGATTTTTTTCGTAATAATAGTTTTTAGCAAAACCAAATTCTTCTTCTAGAGTAATAATTTTTTGCCTCGTATAATATCATAAACAAAAATGAATAATCATGTGATTCTATCGTCATATATATGCAAGACAAGTTAAGTGTGGAGATGACGCTTTGCGAAACATAATTACAAGAATAGAGATACTCATATGTGCATGGCTACTATATAAGTTATTTTTGTTCACAAATGAAATTTAAAAAAAATCGTTATTTGCCGTCAATAAATTTAGATGTAAGAAATAAATAAGTCACTTACTTGGCGAACCCGATAAAATCTTCGTGATTAGTGTTCATATATGCAAGCTCACAGTCGACTAAAAGAATGAGTTGCTCTTTGCACAATTGTTCTCGTTGCCTGATATGAGTTGTGATAATGCGCTCTGTTTCCTCACGTAATCTGGGATATCGCGACATCTGAAGCACGAAGAAAAAAGAGAAAAAAAAATATTCAGATTTGCAAAAGAACAACCGACAATTTTCAGTTAGTACTTAAATGATAAAGCGTTAATTACCCTATCTGTACAAATGCGAACAACATTGCTAAGTTCTTGTACGACTAGGTCCACACATTTAAGACTAGGCTCCTTGAGCCTGTTGATTTGTTTTTTGACGATAGCCTCGAAAGCCATGTCCGGAGTGAAGAGACCGACTCGAATACCTGCAATTAGAGAAGATAATTAAAAACGTTGGTATCGTTTATTAATAAACTATGCCAGTCAAGATACTAACCGTGAATGTTTCGAATGGCGAAAGCAATTTCTCTTCGCAGTTCTTTCTCATCAAATTCCATCTTGACAATTTCGAAGGGAAACCTTTCATGGAACAATCGGTTGATCTTGGCACCACCGCTCAATTCCATAGTGTTGATCTGAGCAGATCCCGATCCCTCGATGGTCCTCTCAAAATCCGATTGCAGTTGCTGGATCATCCTTAAAAACGCCTTACTTTTAATCGAGTGAAGAGAATATCTTGTTTTGGCATTAAGCAGAATGGGTAGAGAGCCATGAGATTATTAATTGTTCTTAAAAATTGTTACTCATCATTTGGAAATATTATTAAATATTTTAACATTTTAAATAATTCTTTGAAGTGGCTTCTCCTTATTAGGGTAGTTGCGTATTCAAATTCACCACAAATTTGATCTTCACATTATTGCATGTAAAGCTAAATCTACTCAACGAAGCACTATTGTTTCTTTTGTAGTAATAATATTATAATTATAACAATTAAATCTAGATATAATAGTACTAAATCTAGAATATACCAATTGCAATATATTCCTCTAAAGTGTGCCAACTAAGTAATTATTACACAATGTTTTCAGGTTAGCAGACAGAACGAATACGTGCATCAATATCTCAAGATGGACGCGTCCATTATTTTTGCTATTCCGAAAATATTGAATACAACATGCATAGCTTCATCTAAAATTAAAATCAAAATTATAAGGATTAATAAATGTCATGCAAAATGAGCACACAACTTAGTTAGAGGGCACCCCAAAATAAGGAAAAGCAAGTTACCTACAGAAATTCTGTAATTGATCTGCAAAAACAAGAAAAAGGAACTAAAATTTCAGGACCCTTTACTCATGTATGAAACAAAAGTTGTTTGAATAAAGGAAATTAGAGACAATTAAATGAAAAATGAAATAATTCATAATTTGACCTAAAAGAAATTACTAAATTAGCCAACGTATATAAAGTGAATATCAAGTACAATTAAAGCTCGTTCTAACTAAATACAGTTATACACTATCAAGAGATTAAAATTCATAAACTTACTGCAACATGGCTTTTGTCTTAATAGCAGGATCGTCAGGCCTAAAATGTTTGTACTGTTCGACGTCCTTTTCTAAAGCAAGTTGTTGCTTTTGCAGTCTGTCACGGAGAGCAGGTAACGTATCTCGAATGTGGTTTGTCAGCTGTTGGTTGAGTACGCGTTGCAAGTAAGGCGTGCCTGACCTATCTGCAAGGTGTCGATATGAAGGATGGCTATGGAGAAAAACATATTTGTCAGTGATTAGCCTAAATGTAACTTTATGTTGATTTTCAAATTGGTGAACCTTTACCTCAAGAAGAATTTACGTTCAGCTGCCAGGGCTGCTTTGATGTCTTTTCTACCGTCTATATCTTTTTGACTCCTATTAATTACACCTATGTAACCTCTTCGCAGGGGTAATAATTTATTTTCCAAAATATCTCTCGCGTCTGTGCCGTCATCCATAAGATCCAGCTTAGTGATGACACCAATAGTACGTACACCTACACAATAAACAACGAACGAAATTCCTTAATTATTATTTAAAATTATAAAAATAAAATTACAAATGTATGGTATTTAATTATACCTTGGGGATCGACCTCCTTGGCAAGTTTGAGAGCATCGCTATTAGCTAAATCAGTATTAGCAGGCGTCACAGCTAGAATCAAACAGTTATCACGTTTGATAAACTGAAAGATCATCCCTTTGATTTGTTGCTCGATATCTGCCGGTTGATCACCGATCGGCACCTTCGTCAGACCCGGCAGATCGATCAGAGTCAAATTCAGCACTGAAATACAAAGTACAATTTGAATTTCATTTGGCATGTTAAAAGTAATGAACTATTTTGCGAAAATATAATTTATGAGATCTAGTTTTTTTGTCGTAAAACTTTCTCTACAAAACAGTAGCAAAAGAAATATTCTATTTTTTGTTTCTGATAAATTCTCATATGACTTTTTGCCATCAGATAAAACAAAAGAAGAAGTCTTTCGCCATGCAGCAGCAGTTTTTTGCGCGCTGACAATAAAAAATCTCTCATCTTCCCGCTAGTTTACACCTCGCTGCAAGTACTTCCAGCGGAAGTATTTTCCCGCTAGGTATATAACGAGAATAGCATTGCCACCAGTGACAAAAAACACAACAAGAAGCTTGAACAAAATCTCACCGTTGGGAGAATAAACTCTTAGGTTGATGGGCACATTGGAGATGCCTTTGTTGCTGCCGGTCACGCGGTCTGTTTCACCTTCGATCTCTCTTCGCACCTCGTCGAAGTCAACGAACTTCTTGCCTTTGCAGTGTAAGAATTCGGCATGTTCTGTGAACAATAAAATGAAATCCATCAAAGAAAAAAAAAACAGTGAAAACAAGCGTGCAGAACGAAAGTTCTGATGAGTACGCAGTCGCGGATGCGCTTTCGTTGTATATAGATGGCAATGAACTCAATTTCCTACTTATCGTTTTACGCGCTAGCAAAGAGACAGAGAGAGAGAGAGAGAGAAAGAGAGGAAGCTGCCCGATAACAAACTCGACTCACCCGGATGTCGCGACAGAGATGCGACGATCAAATGCGTCTATGTATATCGCTTTGAATCCTTATCGTCACGCGTACGATGGAGAATTATCAATATGTTCCTGTTGCAACTACGTATGTATGTATCGTATGGTTTTCATGAGAGAAAGTCGGACGCGTGTACCGTAGCGATATTGAATTTTTTACGCGTCATTTGGAGTGCCGCACTGACATGCGCGAGATTTTTCAAATCCCTGCGTCACTTATAGGAGAGAGAATTTTTTTTTCTGCATCAACATTGCATAGCGTGAAAATGCGTTATTCCCGCACATACTATATTATCAAATCAGACGCAACGCGCATATTTCTTTCGTGAATAAACAAAACGCGCTGAGATTTTATTGCTTTAATGCCTTTCTTTCTCGAAGAAGCTTCGAAAACCATCAATAATTACTTCATTGCATAAATAAAATCATCTTTCAAATTCATTTTTAACTGTATCATCAAAGACTGCAAAACAACCAATCCGCTATTAATCAATTAAATAAAAAAGGTACCGCGATATAATAACTCATCGATCGTTCTTTCCCCGTCGAAGAAAGTCGTTTTTTTTTTCACGTTACCGTGAACTTCACAAAAGCCATTATTTCCCTGGGTACTGCTTTATCTGTTTTCTTTTTTTCGGAAGACGATGGCCGCGAAGTGGAGTAGTGTGGCGAGCCAGTATACGCGCGAGTTAATCGATAAAGCTTTCGCGCGTAGCTTAGCGCACCGTTTATAAATATGCAGCTGCCACGACGACTACCGCTTGTTCATTCATCGTACACGGAAACAAATATTGCGATACTAGAATATCCAGTGAGCGGCTTTTCGACGGGATAATTGCAAAAACGAAGGAAGGCTTATTTTTCTTTTTGAAACAAATAAAAATTGAAATAGTCATTCTTGACGATATGTAATAAGTGACGTTATGAAGTGAAACGCGTCGATGTACAACAGCGACAACAATGTAAGTAAGTTTGTAGAACTATACTAGCGATAATGATAAGTTTGTACACGCTTTCTTAATCAATCAAACGGATTATTTTTCCAATTGCATATGATAAACAGGAAGAGAGCTTTGAATGGGATCAATAAAGAGCGTTCATTCAACAAATATAGCGTTACAAGTGCGCGTAAACGTTGTTATTATAACATACACTACAAAACGATATTCGCGCATTTGTGCATAGAAAGTCGTACAAAATTTATCAGCGAAAGAGATATGAAAGCTCGTGATGCGGTTCGCCCGCAGACTCTGCGCTCACTTTAAATCTCGCGTTTTAAGCAAGCGTATAAGAGTCTTTCCCCACAAGCGCTTCATCTGAAATAAATATGAGCTTTATGTACGGCAAAGACTGCAAACGATTTTTCAACTGCGCTCACGTCAATGTATGTGCACGTGCCAAAAAGAACGTTTACGGCAATTACAGCACCGAAGAAAAACATAACCGTCTGTCGCTATGACATCATCTGCCGACGATCGGAATCGCATTATGAGATGAAAATCAATTTTCGGAGCGTACATTAAATTTTAAAATGTGTATTTTTATTCTGGATCAGTCTTCCCCGCGATGGTGAAGCCAATTTCCGGGTGTCACGTAGCAGACTGCCCTTAATGGAATCAATGGCGCTACGTGCGCGTTAATCGAGCGCGGGTTAATGGGTTAACCCGCACGATGTATGACGCTCTCTATGCTCCAATCGACTGCGAACGACGTTAACGATTGCCAAGACTCTGATTCTTCGTCGTTGGCACGTTTATCGTTTTGTTTTTTCGATAGATAGCTATTTTAACGAGAACTAATCGAGAGAGGCATTGAAATTGTTGCATAGGAATTCAATTTGTTAAATTTGTTTCAACTTTCGTGTCGAGGTTCTTTTTTTGAAAAAAAAAAAAAAATCAATAAAAATGCCAATTGGTTATTGCGTTTAACAAAAGTGCCAGTAATTACAGCCCATAGACAAAGAACCTTTCTATTATATTTCGAACTTACTTATAACCATTGCTCAAATAAATGAACATCCATTTATATACGAACGCGTAAGAGAGTCCATCGAAGCTTATCACCAAGAGAAGTGACGGGATAATTTTTCAATTTTCCCGCCCATTTGTCGCGCCTAAAGATGTGAAAAATGAGAAAATGAAAAAAAAAAAATATCCGCATGTTGCTTGAATTTGACAGCTTCTCTACGAATGATCTCGCCATAGATGTGACGGGTACATATAGTTATACGTGCACTTATACTTTCGACGCTATATTGGCAAGAGCATTAAGAAATTTTCTTTTCTTTTCTTCATCATCTTACCCTTCGTATATAACATGAACGACACCACTAATATTAACTTGCTCTTTGGAAGTGAATTTATTATAAAGTTTCTCTCTCTCTCTCTCTTTTTCTCTCTTTCCCCCTGCCTTTTGAATATTTGCTGTGGCATATTTGTTGTGCTTCCGGACGACCGACCCTCGCGAAGTTTCGCTATTGACGTTGAAATTCTGTACGGAGTGATTGAGCGAGAGTTTATTTGTTTTGCACGATGAATTGAAACGTAGTGATGAAGATTCATACCAGAAGTAAATACAAAAATTAACTTACACGTTAAAACTCAAATAATACATACGAAACACGAAAGACGAATTCGACAAGGGTTTCGCATGGGTCAACAAAGTATAAGACGAAGTTTTAGTATTGCACGTTCGATTGTTGGGTGGGGAATAGTCGTCGTATATGCTGTATAGCGTATTTATTGACCCGCGACGGCGCGGCAGCTGAATCCGATTAAAAGCTCTCTTACTTTCTTTCTCGCTCTCTTCAATTCGCAAATTCGCTCTCATGTCATCTCTTCCGACAACGATAAGAAATATATAAATCAAGACACTCGATTGTCAATAGTTTTTTGAGTGTTCAGGACGTTGTGTTGACATTTCTAAGGATTTTTTTCACACCTTTAATTAATTAACAAAATGCTGTAAAAAGGAAAAAGTTAGCTTTTTTCTTTTCTATCGAGCGTTATTTCAATGTGCTACAACAATTTACACAATCATTGCAGTATTTTAACGACTAATAGGACGAAACAGTTTATCGAATCGATACTTGCGACGTTGAGTTAACCTGAAACTATCAGAAGAGAAACTTAAATGCGAGTTTCTCGTTTATTATAAATATAAAAGCACTCATACTTGCTCGTGTGTTATTTTCAAATCGTATATGCATATAGTGCTAAACATGACGACCGAATAACGGAAATATACGCATTTAGGTGATATAGATATATAGGACATTGGTTCGTGAAAATAAATTAAAGGCTCGAACAGATCACAAATGAAGATTGAGAATACCCCATAATTGATTGATGTATTTTAAATGAGAAGCCGTTCTCGTCACGCTTGACTTTGATGTCACTTGAAAAAAAAAGAAAAAAAAAACAGTTACCAGTCGTTCATCTAATACAACGCATCATTTCAAATTCTTAAAAAAAAGGTAACGTTACAATGGAACTCGTTACAACGAAAAAATTCATTCGATCTTTTTACATTTCCTTCTGCGCAGGCTGATTCACTCATTAAACGTCCTGGATGATGGTACATCATTGAGAAAGAAGGAAAGAGTGCGGGACAGCAACAACCTACGCATTAAACTCCCTATTTTTTTTATTTTTCATTTCACGCAAGGCCTCTCAATTGACGCTAATGAGGGCACGCACCGTTATGACTCGTCGACGTCGCCCCCGCGTGGCAAAAAGATCTAACTCAAATATAAATAACGTTCGTTTGATTTAGATAGATCGCTGTATTTATTGACTCTTGGTGTGTATACCGCGGCTACACTCAAATTTTATTATGTGACATCGGAGAAAACGCTTAACAATTCTCATGCCGTTCACCTTCGAAATCACGTGAAACAAGCTTACACAGAATAAAAAGAAAGATGTCATTCGAAATCGCTAAGAATAATAATGTTAAGCATCCCTTCTCGCCTTGAAAATCCAAACACACGAGTGAATAATTACCGCTAGTCGCGTTGATCAGCTGTAGAATGAGCGGCCTCCTAGTGACGATACCCGAGCCTCGTGGCAGGAAATCCCTGTAAAACAAAAACAGGTATGTAGACAATTAATCGGAGCTCTCTGTTTATGTGCCGTTAACCGATCATTTGTGTCACGCTTGCGAATAGCAAAGCGTGGCATCATTGCTCGTCCGATTGACCACACATCTTTTTTAACAATTTCTTACTTTTAGGGGGGAGGGGGGGGCGATTCACTAGAGGTAATGAGAGAGCTTTGGTGCGGTGATTTATTTCCTTCAATGACGATGAGAATTTCTTGCTAATGGGAATCAAACATGTCTCATTAAAATCTTAGATCATCGTGGAACGGGAGGAAGAGAGATACAACGTGTTGTTGTGTGTGAATTGTTTCATTGTTGTAATTTTACGGTGTTTCTTTTTTTTCGAAATATTAAAGAAATACCATGAGCGCACGATCGCGGAACGGAATGGATTGAAATGCAATTACGAACAATGGCAGTTGATTTGAAATCGTTAGACAGATACTATTTCTAGCTTATTGATGAATGTTTCAGAAATTGAAAGCACAACTCTCTCAAGGTTTGGCAAAAGAAATGTATTGTCAGTTAAGACAATTTTTCATCATGTATTTTAGAATTGGGTCACTTTAATCATCAAAACTTTTGTACGTGAGATCATTGTTTATATTTGTATAAGAGTTTATTCAATAGATAAGTCCATAGGTAGGAGTTAGTTGAATAGTGACACAGAAACTATAGTTCCAAACACTATAGTTTATAGGTTAATTTTGTGGAATTCAGGTTAACTGCAAAAAATAAAAAATTGCAATTGGAGTCATGAAATAATCAGATCATGGATCTCACAAAGAGGATTCTTTGTGTGAATCACATATCTGTTACTTGTGACAGATCTATGCGATAAGATATGATAATCAATTATTGCCATTCAACCTACCTTCAAATTTTTATCCTCGTTTATTAATGTAAAACATATTTTTATACTTTCATTAATTTTTATTATATTTATCATATCAACTTTTGTAATAACAAATCAAAGTGGAAGAATCTAACAAGACAATCAGTTTGCATTAGAAAGCAAAAGTTCTTCAATTAAACAAAAAATTAAAAACAAAGTTAAGTCAAGGGAACGAATCACCCACTGACAGGCACTAATACAATATATGTGTTTACAAAGACTTCTATTGAGAAAAGTGATGGGGCTTTTCCCTCAACAAAACACCAAGATCAGATCTATCATATGAAGAAGCATTTCTGGCAAAAGTGGAATCTTCCCCCACATCCCTCTTGTTTACATTACGTAATTTTATTTATGAACTTGGTATCTGACTACTTTGTTAACTATTCAGCATGCTTTTTCTATCATGTTTCCTAAATGTTCTCTCATGAGTTCAAATTTTCACTGCGAGTTCTAGTGATTATGCACATCTGTTACTATCATATCACAAAGTTTAAAATATCAAGTTTCTCAGAATAATACTTATATCTCTAATTTTAGAAAAAATTCATTGCTAGCTAAAAAATTAGCTGCAGCAACAATTCATAAGTGATTCATCCAAACCCTCTCAAATGCTCCCAAATCTATATCTCATTGAACATTGACACATTTTCCGCATGATAAATATATACTCTATAAACGTGATATCGTATCTTCAATTTTAATTCAGATAGTTAAGAAGAAAGAAATAAATCTCGAATTTTCACCCTGCCGAATGAGCAAGTATTGATCGCATTAGTGAACGAAGTAAGTAATCATTATACACCTGCTGCTTGTGAGGGAGAAAGAGGCATACAGAACGAGCACTTACTTGCCGACGAAGTTCTCAAGGACAGACGACTTGCCAGCACTCTGACCACCGACAACGGCGATCTGTGGCAAGTCGAGTTGCATCGTAACCCCAAGTTGAGTAAAGGCATCCTGGAGCTTATTAACGATGGGAATCAGCTGCTCCATTCCCGTATTGCCCGCCATGTTGCTGCTGTTCCGCCTTCTCTCTCGTCGTGTTCAAAGGCGCGCTCCTCGCACACTCACTTATTATTTACACACTGAGCTTGTAGGCCAAAACAACAGCAGGATATTATTCTTGAACCAGGATATACGAGGCGATACGACGGAGGGTAAATCCGCGCAAAATGGCCGTTGATCGCCTTTTTTTCTCTCAGCGCATTTTTGCGCGCCCGAGCCTTGCGGTTTTTTCTTGAACACACTGCCACTCCTCTCCTCTCTTTCCCTCGCCCAGTGTTCAACCTTTTCTATAAACAACAATGATTTCTCAATACAGTATATGTTATGTATCTGTATGTGTGACGCTTGCGATGCCACACGCGAAACTGAACGCGCGTTTTCGTACTTTTTATTTTGGCCCTCGCGCGATCGACGCCCGCACGACTAGCAGCAGCAACAGCGAAGCTCTCCCAACGTTCTCTCAATTCTCTTTCTATCTCTCTCTAGTGTAGCAGCAGTAGTCACTACACCAGCAGTGCGCCTGCGTAAAACTCCCTCGCGTGGACTATAACTTGGTGTGCGTATATATCCATGTGGATAACGTACATTCGCGAATAATGATAAACTATCGAGTATTGTAAACGCAACGCTAGTAAACTTATTATCCAGAAGATTTTTGACAACATTTACAATGCAATGCATTGTACATCTAACCTCAAATCGAACATCTCGTGCGACGATTTTTAAAAGAAAAAGTTCAAAGTTGTACCGAGAGAGAGGATGTTTGATTGTGTGGGTGCGAGCGCAACGATCGATAGCCGCCGCGCGCGCGCTGCCGCGGACACTCGCAGAGAATATACACTCATGCCGCCGTGACCCACTTTTTGATTACGCCCCGGGTTTTTCTTCTTTTTCTTTTGCGCTAGAAAGGCACACGCCTGGGTAATTCACTGCGAGATATCTAAGGGTTAGGTTAAATTGCGTTCATTGAAGGAAATATAAAACCGTATAGGTGAATGAATTTTTTTCTTTTGATTGTAAGGAACTGCGAACTTTGTGTTTCACGACGTAGATTCTTGGAAGAGCGTTTAGACCGTTGAAGGGAAGTTTAGTATTAATTAGGTGAAAGCCATTCGCGAAATTGATCGAATGCATCTAAAATACGCGAATTTTAAGGTCACTGAATTAAGATACTTGTAATTGTTTCTGTAGGCCGCATGATTGAATATATTTATTTTTATAAATGAACCGAGGATCGAAAGCTGTTTAAAGAGTTTGGAAGAGTTTTCAACAAGTTTTTCTTACGTAGTAAAATGCTAAGACAATTTTTCTTTTTCTTTTAAATTATTTTTCTTAGATCGTATACTTCTGGGAGATTCAGTATCATGAATAAATTAGAACATATCATTCATATCACATTCAGGCAAATCCCTTTACTTTGTTCGCAAATTTAGCTGTTTTCGATTTCGAGTGATTTTGGATCGTTTTGCAAGCGCATTTGCGCAAAATAAAATAGCTCCTGTTTTTAGTAAATATCTCATTTCCATTACTCAAATACAGTTTTACGACAACGTAATTTTCTTGCTGATTAAATAACTCCATGATTTTAACGAAATTTCAAGATTAATAATTTTTCATTAGATAATTAAGATAGCTTTATCCACTTTTCTCTTATACGACAAAGCTTTATCTAAGATCATTATCAACCTTGAAACTTGAAATATAAAATAAAAATTTCCTTTTCAACTCAAAATAAAACCATGAAATGTTGATTTTATACAACCGACAATGAAAAGTCCAGAGAGAACTTCACGATCGTAATAAAAAGCTGTGTACATATTTACGAATGACATCAGTGGACAGCAAGAAAGAAGAAATGCTGGCATTGCACTTGTTATTTAAACATCAAGAAAGGTAGAATGAGAAACAATGCTCTGGTCTACGTCATCGCAGCTGACTTCGTATATATTTTTAACGCATTCCACGTTTGTTTCTTCTTCCTCGTATACGCACACTTTGTTCTCTCTCTCTAGTAAATATATACATTATCATCCAATTCTCATCATGCATTGTTCACAGGCAGTCTTCAAGCACCTATTCAACGACAAGTATATATACAAGAAGTTAGCTAGCTTGTACGCGTGTGGCCGAAAATCCATAAGAACGGCACGCGCGACATCATTTGCTCGCACGCCAGGATATTGACGTGCGAGCAAGCTGCCACAATTTTTCTTCTCTTGCTCCGATGATGCGCACGTGGTATCGCCTTAAAAGGGTATAAGCGCGCGCACGTGGGCTATCTCTAAAGATTTCTTTTTGCGGCTCTCGCTCTGACGTAGGACAGAAGGGGAATGTCATTCGCTACGAAGGATTATCGGGAAAAAAAGTTTTTCGGCACTGCAGATATGAGCGATTTCTTTGTTGTTCTTAGGCATCATCGACAGCTTTTTCTTTTCTCTTTCCAATTATTGATCACAGCAGCACGTTTTGTGCGTGAGGCAAATTTTTTCGTGCGAGATATTTTGTTTTTGTCTCTTGAGGAATTCGTTTTGTAATGTGTATTTAATAATCGTTTGTTTTCTGGCTTACAGAAGGATTTTAGATCAATAAAATCGAACTTCGTTGTCGAAACAAATGGAATTAATGAAGTAGTTCGTTAATTTTCTTGGTACTGAATACACTATTCAAATTGATCTTGTTTTTTTTCATAAATGGTGCATGAAAAATATTCGAATATATGAAACAAAATAGAAAAAGGATATAGATCATTCTTACACGTCTGTGTATAAAAGCGTCTATTGAATTGGATATAGCGCTTGCGCAAATACAGTCTTCCTTTGTGCGCTTGAGCACATTTTCATATATCTTCGACGCAAAACCTTTGAAAATTAAGTTCGAAGATTCAATACTAAAACTTTTAAAACCATTTTTAACCTAATCATTGATTAATTATCGGTTAATACAGAAATATTGATTTATTGAATTGAACAAAAAACATTTTTTGTACTACAAAAAACAATAACAAATTATAAAAATTACAAATATTGTATAAAATATATTACATTATATCTCCAACAACCGAATAAGACAACTTTGTACTTTCATGCTTTAACAACAGCTTTTCCAATATTTTCGCCTCTCAGCAAACCCAAAAAAGCATTATACATATTTTCAAAACCATGCGTAACGGTTTCTCTGTATTTCAATTTGCCTTCTTTGATCCAGCCCATATTTTTTTCGATACCTTCGAACCAACGATCCCCATAACGAGTTACCACGAATCCTTCCATTCTCAATTGTTTAAAGACTATGGCAGGTTGCAGGATACTGGTTTTAGGCAATGATGGACTATTGTATGACGAAGTACTACCACAAACGGCAATTCTACCACCGAGTTTCATCTGATAAATGACTGAAGTCGAGATATTACCTCCAACCTATAGACAATAAATATTTTCGAATTTCAATATTGAAATAGAGAATTTACAACATTTCGCATACATTGTCAAAGTAACAATCGAATCCTTTAGGCGCAGCCTCTTTCAAAGCTGCACTGACATCTTGAGTTTTGTAATTAATAGCATGATCAAAGCCCAAATCATCGACCACCCATTTACACTTGGCATCAGAACCAGTGATACCGATCACCTGCAAGCCGTGAATTTTCGCAAGCTGTCCAACGTGCATTCCTACAGCTCCAGCTGCCGTACTAACTACAGCTGTCTCACCTTCTTGCGGTTTGCATATGTCCATAAATCCGAAATACGCCGTGTTTCTGAAAATAAATGCCATCATGAAAATGTATTGCAATTCAAAAGAGAATTAAAGAAATGAGACGAATACCCTGGCATTCCCAGCATTCCGACAGCCAACGACGACGGTAAATGTCCAAAGTCTGGCAATAAATAAGGCTTGTCCTTCATGATTTGTTCTTTGCTCGCTGACTCATCTGGATTGACGACCGTGTGAGTTCTCCAACCGAAATAACCATGAATTTTCCTATCCACTGGGTATTTAGGGTGTTTCGACTCGAGGATTTTACCAACTTGAGCGCCTATCATCGTAGATCCTGTTTTTAACCATGGAGCATAAGCACGCATGTAAGGATCCAAGGAGAGGTATTCAGCTTCGATCAGAATCTCTGTCAAATAATTTTTACAAGAATTAGCTTTTTTTTTATTTCGTAAATTAATCTTGTTTATGAATTAATCTATGAAAGTTGAAAATTTTGAAAAACTTTTGAATATTGCATTTTTCCAGTTTTTCAAAATTAATTTAAAAAAACAAATAAATGTTAAAGACTCATCATTATTGGAAGAGTGAGTAAATCAGTTAGAAAAAATGTCAGTCATGCTGACGAACGAGATAAATAAAAATGCGCTTATCACTTAGTACTTGGTGGTTTAAAAAATAAATTCACCTCCATCTTTGAGAGCCGGCAAAACTTCCTCGACAATAATGAGATCCGTTGGTTTAGGTTCTCCAACGAATTGATGTGAGAATACATATTTCTTGGCAACAGTGGCAAGCGTTCGAGAACTTAGGTGATTGATAACTGGTCGTTTCTGCGAAAACAACGTCACTGATAATTTCGAAATACTAACCATGATGTTCTATTGCAACTTAAAAAATAAAAATTCTATAAATCTTAAATTTTAAGACAGCTACAACAACGATATAACCGGCCGGTTTATTTCCCGAACGTAGCCGCACAAAAAACTGTACAGTATCGTCTGTTAAAATTCATAGCAGAGAGAGAGAGAGAGAGAGAGAGAGAGAGAGTGAGAGAGTGAGAGAGTGAGAGAGTGAGAGAGTGAGAGAGTGAGAGTGAGATAGACTGACATTATAGCAAAAATATATGTTTCAGGAATTTTTATTGCTACCGCCAGATCGCGTATTGAATTCAAACGATCTAATTTATAACAGCTGGTATATATTTCTATTAATGAGGTTTACTTAACAGTTATTCAACAACGAAACAATACTTTACAGATAATATCTTGAGAAGTACTAAAACAATATCTTGAGGAAGTCCAAATATATTCGGATCTTTAACATTAAATTACATTTTTTATAATATTAATTCTCTTGGTTATGGATATAATTTTTCTACATTTTTAAATTTAGAACACATACTGTTTACATCGCTTAATGGAGTATAATCAGAGTTTGGAAAATTTGAACGAGCTGTAACGAGGCTACCTTAAAGTTTATGAGTTGACAATTTACTATCAGAGTTTTGTAGTCAATGTACTGTATAATTTATTTATAACAATTTCTTTTCTTTTAATAAAATAGGAATTTATATTGTGGAAATAGGAATAATTATTGTGATTGCAAATTATATAAATAATAGTAATATAGTTTTTAGCAGAACAATTTAAAAATTTAATCTAACAGAGAGAGAGAGAGAGAGAGAGAGAGAGATAGAGATAGAGATAGAGATAGCGAGAGCACAAACACATATGCATATAGGCACAAAGTGAAGGGGGCGTCTGCACGCGCCGATTACATGTGCAGAAGTTTAAGACGATCCGATCCCCACCGTGATGATGATCAAAACGTATCAGTGACCAGAGAAAAAAAAAGAAAAAGAGAACATTTGCCATCGTAGTCGCGGCATATTTCCGTAGGAGAGAAAGAGAGAGAGAGAGACGAAAGCAAAGGTGAATGGCGATAACGAGAGAAAAGGAACCGGCGACCAGCAGATTTGCGCGTCCTCACCGCAACTGCTGATGCAGTTGAGAACTAGCCTACGTAACGCATTGAAGTAAAGTGTGAGTTTTTCTTTCGTCTTCGAGGCAGCCTACACTTCTCGAAAAGAAGGTTTCAAAATGTCAAACATCGACAAGTGGATCGAGATCGCGAAGGACTGCAAATATTTGCCTGAAAATGATCTGAAGGTAAGTGATTTCAAAGCAGAAATCATAAAATTATATGAAATGGAATGTATAGGTTATTCGAGAATTTTTTCTCTCACGGTAACTGACATAACGTTTTTTTATATCGACAGAAACTTTGCGATATGGTGTGTGATATTCTTTTAGAGGAGTCGAACATTCAGCCCGTCTCGACTCCGGTTACTGTCTGCGGGGATATCCACGGCCAGGTAAGTGACCTAACCTCAAAGTAAAATTTTCGTAGCAGCTTATAGTTCATATTTCGTTTAGTCATTGCGAAACGATATTTACGTGTATCTATAGTAATGTAACTAAACGTCAATTCGATTTGCGCTCTTTTTGCAACTTGCCAACTATTTCCTAATGTTCTATAATAAACTACTAGTTATTCTGAAGCAAATAGCTGACTAGATAATCAATTCTATAGTACCATGCTAACAAGTGCTAAATTGATTATTATTATGTTAATTACTTCTCAGTCCTATATTTTTTAATATTTTGCAGTTGTATATATATCTTTATTATAGTACAAATTAAGTCTCTAAACCATATATTAAAATACTTGTAAAATTAAACTTATTCTTTATTATTCAGGAGTTTTTGCTTTTACAATTAATTTTTTTTGAATATAGTTTTGAATAATGATAACAATTAATTTCTTATAGTTCTATGATTTAGAAGAGCTTTTTCGCAATGGAGGACCTGTGCCTGAAACAAATTACATATTTATGGGAGACTTTGTTGATCGAGGTTATTATAGCTTAGAAACACTTACCCGCTTGTTAACTTTAAAAGCAAAATGGTCCGACAGAATAACACTACTTCGTGGAAACCATGAATCAAGACAAATCACTCATGTATATGGTTTTTATGGTCAGTCTTATTAATTTTTTAATGTTTCAAATTCGTATATTAGATTCGTAATATTAGATTCCATTCAAACTGTTATTTATACTTTAGATGAATGCTTAAATAAATATGGAAATGCAAATGCATGGAAATATTGCTGCAGGGTATTTGATCTGCTCACAATTGCTGCCGTATGTACTTTTAGTATTTTAATACTAAGTAACATATAATTTATCAATAATATTATTTGTGTTTCCCATACAGTTAATTGATGAACAAGTCCTTTGTGTACATGGTGGTTTATCACCAACTATCAAGACTCTTGATCAAATTAGAACAATTGATAGAAAACAAGAAATTCCTCATAAAGGTAAATTCTTCCATTATTTTAAAATAATTCAACATTATAATACTTTTAAAAGTACTTGAAATTAATGTATTTGAAAACTTTTTGTTAATAGGAGCATTCTGTGATTTAGTATGGTCAGATCCAGAAGATGTCAAAACGTGGACAGTTAGTCCTAGAGGAGCTGGTTGGTTATTTGGAGCAAATATAACGCACCTATTTATGGAAATAAACAACCTTGAACTTATTTGTAGGGCTCATCAACTAGTAAATGAAGGTAAAATCTCCTCAACTCAAATAGAATTTTCCAGTACATTGTGAAATTAAATTTATACTTATATTAAATTATCTTCTTAATTATCTAATAGGCTATCGATATATGTTCGACGACAAGTTAGTTACAGTATGGTCGGCTCCGAATTACTGTTACCGTTGTGGAAATGTCGCAAGTATCCTACGATTCAACACAGTAGATGAAAAGATCGCGGTGCTATTTGAAGCGGTGCCAAATTGCGAACGGGTGATCCCTCCTACATACACCACTCCTTACTTTTTGTGATTTACCTTTGTGCTCCGAAGAGGCGATGGAAAAAGACGATAGGTCTACGGATAGTTATTCCTTTGTCCCTCAATTTTTTTAATTTATTTGTTTTCCTTATCGAGTCTGAGTCTCGTTTTCTCTTTTCTTTTTTTAATTGGTTGAAAGGAGTCTAAAGATTGAGAGTATTATCCACTCGAACACATCGATCGTTTTGTAGGTTTTTGAGAGAACTTTACGAAGTTTTTATAAATAAAAAAAAGAAGATTATGGCGTAAACTAAAGAGAACTAAAGGCTGTAAGCTAACGCGTTCAGTCTTTGTATTTCTTCAGTGGAAAGGATAAAAGAAAACAAAAAACTGGTCTAGATGCTTTTTGTTATTCTATGTACATTCTGTGGAGCATTCACACACATATACATACAAACCTCGAGGAAACAGCGGCACTCGCTCTTATCCTTCCACGAGCTTTCAGAGCTTATGTTACAATTATATTATTAGTGAGACAGGAGAAAAGATCAACGACTAATGATGTTCTAGTCGAGGAGATAACTAAGTGTATTTAAACATTCCAATGAGGCTCTGGGTTACAAGAATGCTTCTTTGCTATGAGATTTGGAAAAAAAATTAAAAAATGGTGTGGAATTCAGGTTTAGCACTAAATGAGCATACAAATAGTATCAATAAAGTCTTCCTGAAACCTGAAGAAACGTTAAAAGGTCCACTTCTTTTCTTGTCCTATATGTAAACGGGCATCTAATTATGAAAAATGATCATGAATTAGTCAAAAAAGCTATTATTTTTAAATACTTGTATACAATATTGAAGTATAAATTTTTAAATGAAAATCAACGTTTATTTTACGAAATAGCAATAATAACAATTATAATTGGAAAAGTAGGTTGCAGGGTTAAGTTGAATTTGGTTGGAATTTAATAAATAGCTCTGATACTCATTTTGTGCGAGTTTCTGCATTCTTTCGTTACAGAAAGCTGTGCAAGTAGTATTCTCTGATCAAGAGAGTCTTGCTCTGTGTGTTCGATAGCTGATAGCAGTAGCCAAAGTTCTCAGTAGTTAAATATATATGCGTATTTTACATAATTTTACCAGGTATTTTTACGCAAAAAAATATATAATCAATTGTTAACTTTACTGTGTTGCTCACACTGTGGTATGTTTCCTTGTTTTGTTATTAAATTTTGATAAAAACGAAAGAGATGGCGCTGAATAAGTCATTCAGGAGTAGTTTTATCAATGGAAATATATATATATTTACATTTTTTGCTGATGCAATTTTTCTATTTCAAACGTTAATTTTCAAGTTATCGCAATAATTCAAAATAAAAACAACAGTATGTATTAAGTATAATGTAAAGGTGATCATGATTTTAAGAGAATTTAGTGCTTTAGAATTAAGGTTTAAAGTTGAAAAATTGCTTCTTCAACAACTTTAAAAAATATCGTGTGCAAGATTATACACGTAACTAAACACGGACGTAAGCTATCGAAATATGTTTTTTGTTTTTAATGCGGATATATATTATAATTCAAGCGATTTACTTAAAAAAAACTAAAACACACAATGTATTCTGTTTACACCATTCAATATAAAATCAATGTTCCAACAGTACAAAGTAAATATTTTTAAATAACGTATTCAAACTAATGATGAGGTGTTCAATATTAATGTATTAAAGGTGTATTTAATAATATGTAGCACAATATCATTGACTATTGTTAAAAAACATTAAATATCTCATGATATTACCACTTTCTTTTTTGTTTGAAAATGTAAAATTAATTAATATAATTTAGATATTGCTTATAGGTTATTTATATTATATTGATCATACAGTTGAATGCTGCGTGTGTAAACATGTGTGTGTATGCGTGTGCGTGCGTGCGTGCGTGCATTGCTTATAGTTTAAATTAAAATAGATCAGTATTGGACATAGTTAACTTCAGTCAGAAATAGTTAATTTCTGAATACCAAAAAAAAATATACTAGGTATTTCGTTAGCTTAATTAATTAAAATTCAAACATCAAGCGACTTGATAAAAAATAAAATCGAAAAGAATCAATTACAAGAAAATTCGCTTCATTAAGTGCAGCATTTTCTTATATGATATAAATTGTCTATGAAATTATTTTTCGGTAACTTATTCCCGTGATTCCACGACGATTCTTTGTTCCTAGCTGTATAATTAACAAAAAAAAATTAATAACATGACGCGTAGAGCGAAATCAATAGCAGTCTAATAGAAACAATATTAATGATGAAACTCTTGTCGTAGACGAAAAAAAAAACTTATTAAAAAGGAATACTCTTTGTAGATAGTGGAATTCTCGCTCTCGTACGTGGGAGCAAAAAGCGTGTTTTTTTGAAGACGAGAACCGAGACCCTTAGCAATGTGCCTCTAAATTAGTAAGCGTTCGTGTGTATACATATATTATATATTGAATATAGCGAAAAAAATGAAAAGAAAAGTTAAACGGTGAAGTAAACGCACGTTACTTGTACGCTCCAAAAAATCATGTATTAAAAAAGAAGTTTGTTATACATCGCGGGGCGTATATGGCGTATGCGTACACCATATATATTATCAACCTGAATTCCGTCACCGGTACATAATATAAATCCTTGATATAATACACATTATTTAACAAGTTTTTTCAAACGCGAATGAAAATAAACCAAGTTCGAAAGGTTGTAATTTTATCGGTGGGTCTCTTGTTGATTAGGCATCAAACGCAAAATCAGCACGTAATTTTCGCGTTTCGGTTTTTTTAAACATATCAATTCTGTTGCATAAGGACTCTTCACTAATGTACTTGTAAATTGAAGGGATGACGTATCTTTGATCATTTTATCAGTTATTTATTATTCCGGAATAAATAATGTTGCAAAGAATTGTCATCGGCAACAGGAAAACAAACAATGAGGTATTACATCCCTTTGATCATATCACAAATATTATGCATTGATATGTTATGAATAAAATACATGTTTTATTTTTTAATCATTTTTACAATACACAATGTATCGAGTTGAGCACTTTGTGATTAAATTTTTATTTCAAATTCGTTAGTCTTAAAAGTATTAGTGAAATAATTTTGTTTTGTAAAACATTTATCTAGAAGAATCGAAACAATTATTGTTTGATATAATCAAAAAACTATGTCCATATTATGTCCATATCATTAAAATATTTATCTTTTTGTGCATAAATTGTAAGTGGTCTTTGCTTTTTCTTTTTACGCTTGAAATGATTATATTTTTTCAAAGTTTTACGATACTTAATTGTATTTGATCGTGAAAATATAATGATTAAGGTAACTATTTATTAAATTTGCGAAGAGACAGTGATGTTACCGTTGGAATTCAAAAAGCAAAACGATTATTATTACGAACGATTGTTTGATTAAACACTTTGATATCTAACGTGTAAATATGTTTTATACAAATTATTAGTTATTTTGCTGCTTATTAACCAGAAGGTATAACGAATGAAAACAAAATACGTAATATTAAAGAGAATTTTTAATTTCCGATAACCACTTGACGATTGACTTATTTTTATCAACTTTTTTATTACTTTGAAAATGTGATCCATAAAATGTGCTTCAAGTTAGTATTTGCTTGTAAATTTATTTTAAATTAATATCAAATGAATATGCCGTTTAATAGTAGACATTAAGTTATGTCGCACGACTGATAATATTTTATACTTATCGAGCGAGGCTGTCATAAATTAAATTACATACGCCATTAAATTATAAATCAATTAAATGAAAAAAAATGTTAAAATTTGACATTTTCTACTTGTCTATATGTAAGAAATTATCTTCTCGCCAGTCTTGCCAATGTCATCTTAAAATCTTTCCTGTATTTTGTATGATGTAAACCCCCTTGAGCAGTGCCTTCGAAAAATTCAAAGACGACAGTCTACTAGAAAATAGTAATTTTTATCACGAAAAAAGTGAATTTACCAATTGTGACTTCTCGTGCTGGAAAGTAAGGAAAGTTGAACATAATGTAAATTGTTTATTGAAATTAGGTACGATTATTTTTTTTTATTTGAAAACTTGAGTTCCGATCATATCTTAACATAACGATATATTGATCTTGTCTTGAAATATATATTTTCCTGAGAAATATTCAATAACCATTCAAAACAAAAATATTTTTTTTGCTTTATTAGAGTGCTTTAATAAGTTCAATTCTCTATTTTATTTTTTGTCATATCTGGTACTACATATTCATAGTAGAAAAAAAATGATTATGAACAAATAAAAATGTGCCTTCATGTATTTATTTTTAAATTAACAGTTTATAAATATTAACTATTGATTTTCTCAACACTTGTATATTTAAAAATTGGATTTCAAACTGAATTATGGTTTTATTGTAGTTCTTAAAATAAAGTCAACTCATAAAGTCTTGCTTACTACTCAAAGTGATATGCACTATCTATATTGCCTTATCTACCTCCTCCTCACGGTTTTCATTTTTTACCACTGTTCTGTCATTTCATCGAACTCGCACGCTTATATTTCAAATGTTATTCATTTATTGATTAATTTTATTAATTAAGGCAAACTCTGACAGCTCGGAAGGGAATTATACGTATAAAATATTATCAGTTCGTATTCCAGGTGAGAAATAAGACGATTGTTTTTCAAATAGTTTATCAATTGTAATTTAGAAAATATTGCAAACGCACATTTACATTTAAATCAGTCTTATTTCTTACGTTGTACTTACCTCAATAACATTTTCACGAAGAATCATAAGATTTGCATTCGCTTTTAGTATAACTGGCGTATACGCAAGCTTTTCCAATATATGCGACAACGTGTAAATTATACTGAAATAGTTTTTCAAATCACGTCTATCTTGTAGGATTTTCACATTCTAATAAAAATGTCTATCCAACTATATGTTTAATCAAAATTGTTCAAGTTTTCCGAAGACGAGCGCTTAAACAAATTACAATTTGATGTATTATTTCCGCCAATGTATCATTAAGCTATATATAATAACTATGTTATTGCTATTTTTTTATGGTAAAATAAATGTGTGATTAGGAAAAAATGTTCGCAGGTGAGAAATTTATACAGACGAAGCAGGAAGACTCGAATAATTTCTATTTGTAAGTTTACGTGCGTTTTCTTTGCCAATATTCTTGTTTACGTCAAGCAAATGCAAAAGCTTGAAAATTACATAATAATTCTTTAAAAGATCTCACACTTAGAACTCATTGTAAATGATCATCATGTACCTTGAAAGTATAAGACTTTGTTATGTTAACGTAAACATCTGTAATAAAAATATTAAAATAATAATCTAGGATTTGGTTATTGATTTCTTGTCCTTACACATTTCAAACACTTGTTAAAAAACTGATATTTAATTTTATCAGTAAAAGAATCTTAGGGCTTCATGATAAATGAATGATTTTCTGTGATAAGTATCAATCGAACTTGTTTTAAATGTAGATTAATCCTTTTTGAATACTAGTTGCATGTTCACATCACTAACATTTGCAGATCTGATAAAAAATGTTTATATTCAGCAATGATATAAACAATTTACAGTATGTTATATTTCTTCGACATTACAATTTTTTATCTGGTATTTGTATGTCCAGGTCGAATGGCCCATATTTTGACTCCCGTATGTTTATCATGTTTCTGACATAACGCTCGTATCAGCAAAAGTATAAATTTAATTAAATTTTTTTTTTCAATTGATACATTTACAGATCTTGTGACATACTGTAATCCAATAAACCAATAACTGAAACCACACATTAATGATCATTCCCACTTGATTATCTTTATGTCTATTAATGTACATGATTGTTATTAGATTGACTAAAATTCTTTTCTGAAAACCAATTAAAAACTTACATTTTCAAATGAAATTTTATTTCTATCGCAATCAAATGCATGTTATATAATCTATTTTGAGCTCGACTCTACCTATATGTGAACAAAACGGTTTTGCAACTTCATTCTAATAATAATTACCTGTAGCAATATCAAAAACTGTTAAATACTTAATTGTTTCTGATTTTCTTTTATTATTGTTCCATCCTATTACAATAAATGATAAATGTGTATCCCATTCCACTTATACCTCCAGTTAGTTTGGCTACCCTGTCTTTTATGTCCCGTATTTTTTTATAGCAAACGTACCCGTGGTTCACATAGGTATAACTTTGATAAGATAAAATAAAATTTAAAAGGCCTTTAAACTCCATAATAATCTCGCTCAAAATGTAGAAAGCAACATTTTTATATCAAGGTTAAACAAATATGTAAATAAAGAACTCAATTGTTTATTAATCGTTAATCAGTTTATTTAATCGTAATAATATTATTTTTCGTCATGTATATAATAATAATTCTATTTACTTCTTACTATCTATATATAATAATATATAGTGTATTTATGTTCATTATGTATAATATATTATCTACATTTATAATCCCTATGAAAGGCATATCCAACCAGACTTCAGATTTACTTTTCTTTTAAAATATTTTATTTATTCATAAAAATACAAGGGTATTTTTTTTGCGCAAACCAACGATCCAGATGTGTGCTTTGTAGAATGCTATTGCCGAGCCGTGTTCTGCAGTACCAAAAATTTTTTAATACATGGATTTTATATTTCTTCTACGTATTTATATGTGCGTGTAAAGTTTTTAATGTTGTCGAAATGCCACTTTTAACATGTATTTTCAAGTGCTTCTTTATCAAATATACTTTTTCATAAAAGTGGCACTCGAATTAAATTTTGATTGAGAGTTACCGTAACAAAAATCAACATAGATTGTGCATTGTATGGACCATTTTTCGATAGTAATCGACGATGCAATATTTTTTATACATTGATGAAAAAAATTTTTTTTTATTTAGTGCAAAATTGTTATTAGTTTATCTTAATTTTTAAGTATGCAAGTAGTTTACATTTATTCTCATATAGATTGCTATCACACTATCACTTCTATCTATATAGATTAAATTGTGTAAATATGAGCAAGGTGAATTACTTTTGAAAAACGGTATGCGAATTCAGCGAAAACAATCGATCATTCACGAACTCTCTCAAGGAATCATAAAGGTTCAAACTCGGCAATATGTTCAATAGCAATAACGACATCTGTTTCGCGGTGGCTGATATCAATTACAAAATTAATAGTCGAAAGTAACACGAGATAATAAAAAGTACTCCCCTAAACATATATTGAAACTGGTAACTTTGACTCACTCGTTTGAAAAAGTATCTCGCTGAGATAAGTGACGCTTTTTAAAAGCGCAATTTCTCCACTACTTCTTCGCTAAACTTGTCCTCTCGTCCTTTCGTTTTTTTTAATCGTCTCTATTTTTTTCTTTCTCGACTGCCTGTCGTTTTTGGGTTGAAACTCTCTTGCCTTATTATCACTTACAATTATCTCGTCGAATTTTCGTCAGTCCTTTTGTTTACTTTTTTTTTTTATTTTGCAGTAAAAATCAGTTGTAAAAATAATTTATTTTTTCGTTCTGCGTTGTCGTCACTCACATATTCTTTTTTTATATATTCCTTTTATCAAAAATCTTTTGATAATCTTGATTAGATTGGAAATTCGTCTAATTCAAGCTTAAAAACAGATAGATTCGTAAGCAATGATTCACAAGTATGAAGCTACGAAGAACAATATTTTATTTTATTTTTATTTGACAATCTAATAACATATTTTTCTTATTTTTATTATTAATTGATTGCAAAAGAAACGATCGAATCCTGGTAAGATCGTGAATTGTTTTTTACTCGATGTTTGGTCATCATGTCAAACACAAATTGATTTTCTAAATCTCGATATATTCAACAAGAATAAAACTTCATTAAAACACATAATACTATGTAAAGTACTCATTGCTAAACAAGATTATGGTACACAAAGATAGACTAGTACTTTCAACGTAGTTATTCTTTTTTCATCTTTCTTTCATCATATCCAATTTATTTGCCTACAATATTTACAAACTTATTCAACCCACAAACGAGAGTCAGGCTTACGTGTATACGCGTGCGTGAGCGTGAATTTTTTTCTTTTCATTTTGCGTTATCGTTATTATTATTATTAATTTTTTGTTTTTACGAATATAGACTCTCACTCGCACTTAATTATTAAAGGTTGGGCACGATAATACTCTCGGTAGTATAATGCCCTAAGTCTTGCTGATACAGCGTTTTCGAGCTGTTCACGATGCAAGGCCTCTTTTCCTTCATTTTCCTCCGGCATCGGTGTACTAACATGATTTCAAAAATGTTTCTAGTTAATTTTATTTTAAACCTATTTATTTACCATATTATACACTAATTATTATACAAATTCTTTAGATAGTTCGACTTGTCTGTAATATAGTCATGATAATAGAGAATGAAATAACGTAAAATTATAAAATGAACAACAATAGAAATATGAGGATGAAGGATGACATGGAAAAGAAAGTAAAAAAATAGTTGTGCAAGCTCAAGCGTGATATACTCTAATAAAATATTTTAAAAAAATATTAATGGCAGTCGTAGTCACGCTTAGTTGCCTAATTAATTTTATTATTTTTTCGCTACAATTTTTCTGTATAGACGCCCTGAACGTCCAAGTTCTATGTACACTATCTAAAAATTGACAGAGTAGATATGAATTTCTTTTAATGCTCGCAATAACGGTGAACGAAAGAAAACTGAAAGAATAAAACAATGAGAAGGAGAATGCGTAATAAAGTAAAAAAGCAGAAAAAAAAAACGAAAAGAATATGCTCATGACAATGACCTCGTCGACCATCCAATTGAACACAATTAAGGCGTACGACGATGTGAAAGAGTACTTATTGAAGAAGCCTTACACCGCGATGAGCTTCCTTATCCACAAATAATATACAAGTTTATTTTTTTACGAAGTAATCGTCATCGCTAGTACTTTTAAGTCTTATCATATGGACAAGCAGCCTCAGGCTTAACTAGGCCCAAGGTCCGTGTGATCATTCATTTTTTTCCCATAGGTTTACGCTGAGAAGTGTTAATATTCTTTTTATTTGCAATCGAGTCTCTTTCTCAACGTAAATTAGCGTGTGATTATTATTAACGTTTTTTAAATTCGTACTCTCAAAGGCGCTTGAACTCGCGATAATTGGATTTTTTTAAATGCCTGTCATATCTGTTACCTTGAGATGTTTGAAAAATATTAATTATGCGTAAGTGTGATTTTTTTTTCAATTGTGTGATACAACAATATCACCTCTTTTATTTTACACCAAGAATAAATAATTACAGAAAAAATCAATAAAACATATGTACAGTGTGTGGTAAAATAATTGTTTTGTTTAATCAACGCTGCTGAGTTAGTGTAGCTTGCTTAATAAAAAGTCTGTCCCATCGTTACACTATAATCTTTTGTTTTTACATTAGGGATCTAGACAAGTTATAAATTCTTTCTTCTATTCACTCAAGAAATTTCATTAGTAAATTTTAGAATAAATCTGTCATTTTTCTCGCTAAAAATCATATTTAAAGGTTTTATGTTCTTTCATTTTCAAATCGCATACGATAATACAAAATATCATTGTATAAAAAATTCAATTGCAATAGTCTAATTTTTCATTATAATTTTTAGTTCTCGCAATCATTTTCATAATCTCTGTATAACAGAGAATCATTTATTAGAATTCAGCCTTTATTTGTATTTTTCTTTCATTTACGATAATTTCCACTCTGGATCAGTCGAAAAGAGCGATGCAAAGTAAAGGACTCGCAATTCGTTGCTCCATTTATTACGGATTCTCCAAATGCCAGGATACAATGTTATACTGAAAAAAATACATAAAATCGCGAGTGTCAGCGCCTCGGTTTCCGAACAGAAGAAGAAAAAATATATGCTTCTCAACAATATAGAAGTTCTACGGTGGCAAGACGTCAAATGAAGGCTTCAACGGCGTCGAAACAATATTATTTAGCTTTTCTATTTCTCTCGTCTATCCTCCACAGCTTTTCAAATGTTCACTTCAAAACCTCTAGTTGCTCAGTTGCGCATTATTCATGCATACACACTCGTAGAAATAATATTTATAAAGTAACGAATCTCTTTATTGTTTTTTGTCTTTTTTTTCAATATATAAACTAGCTTCAACCACTGGTATACTTTTTTTTCTCATAATAACGCTTTTCTTTATTATTCGCTTTAACAATTCGAGCTTCTATTTATAAATAAAATCGACCATCGATCGCATCGTACATTCGGAATTACTTCTCACCCCACGCTCACAAGATGAATTAAGAAAGGAAGCAAGTTTTAGTTTAATAACGTTATGGGTGTCTGTTTTCTTTCCTTCGCTAAAAATTAAACGTAAATAAATGCAGTCTTCGACAGGGGATCAACGTAATTAATATTAAGACCTGGAAACATTCATTTTTTCGACTTATCACAAATTCTCGTGAAAACGTGAAAAGACGAGGAGAGATTTCGCTTGCACAGATGCTTCGATTGCTTTCGACCTTCATTGGATACAATAAGTCAATGCGGGATCTACAACCGTGTGGGTATGCGTGTATAATTTTTTTTATCATTCGGTAACGTGTATCTAAGGTTTAATTGTGGTAACCTTGCATAATTTTCTTCTTTTAGCAAGGATAAAACTAATTTGGTTAAAGTCTCGTAACGCGTCGTCGTCTTCATTGCTATGTTTTTACAGATTTCAAATTTAAATAGTATGTATTTGTTTTCGTACACATTCATAGCATGCTGGGCTCGTTTACACCAAAGGAGAGATTTATTATTACTCTTTCTGGCAGTGAAAGTATTAAAATAATTATCAGGTAGTATATTAAAATGAATTCCCGTACTACAATTATTAATAACAAAAGAGAAACTTATGCATTTAGTTGTTTGTGGTACTTGGAAATATGTAACTCAAAGGACGCCAGTTTGAATATTCTTATTGTCCAATTATTAGTTCAGTGGAAAAATAAATCGTTTTTTAGTACTAGCAAATGAGATCTTCGTATTATACTCTAGAGATGGTATTAGCTTTAAGTATCAAAAATATGTCGTATCTTTTGAACGTTGAAAATTTTTGCGAGTATTTATTTTGTTCCACAGATTTGAAGTGTAAAAGAATGATATGTGTTTGAACCCAGCATACTTTTTGTATCCTAAATATTACTGAACTCAGCTTATGCTTCTTTGAAATATTATGCGAGAGTGAAATTGTAAAAGTCTGATGAAATTGCTGTATTGAAAGTTGCTAGAGATGAGAATTGAGTTTGAAGAAAGGAAGGTAAAGACTATATGCTGGCATGTTTATTTTTTTAACAAAGCGGTTATTTATTTAACTTTATCAAAATATGGAAAAAGATCGGTCGAACTTAGAAATTTAATAGTTATCTTTTTTGTTGTTTGCTTTCGTTTTGCGTGCGTTTTCCTCAGACTTTTTCATTGACAACTGAACACATATCGTCGGCGCTGATTTTTTTACAATAATTATTTTTTACGTTGACGGTTCCATTCGTCGTTGTAACAGAATTTGCTTTCTTTTTGCCAGAACACAGTAGGTTTTATATAGTCGTAAAGAAATCTGTGTGTCGATCACAATTGAATTGCTTAAAATCTACGTAAAATCCGAATAATTAGTTTTACAAGACATGATGTATTTTGATTATTGAACGATTTGAAAGAGAGATATTATGCGCGCGTGTACGTGTGTATCAGGCCGACAATCGCTTTGGCAGTATATAATTAATTAATTATCGTTACAATAAGTATACAAATCGGTAACTGACGTTGGTAAAAATTCCTTGCGACTACGTAATAATAGCGGCAACAGAAAATGACTGTTATAATGACTAATGCTAGGTAAAATGTATAACAACGGTAATACAACGTAATTGTAATAATAAAATTGCGTTTTTAGACGCCGTTTTAAGGCTTCTTTCATATTTATCCATTTTTCTTTTCGTTTTTTGTCATTCTTTACAAAGGATTCGAAAAATAATTACAACCGACCCGCGCTTCGAAATTTTTTTTCTCATCCCTTTTTTTTTCTTTACTACGTGTATATCTGTGTGTTCGTGTGTATTTGTGTATGCTTTTTTTCCTTTATCTATACATGCGGTGGCAGCCATAAGTTAGTATTAGTCCGCGTGGAAATATATAGTATATATCGCAAGTATATCGTAAATAAACACATTTGTGGTATCCCCGGATAGGACGCTGACATTTATAAAACAGAGTCAATTTCCCGTTTTTTTTTGCTGTACAGATTATTTTCAATTATTTTTTCATCCTCTTCACTTGCAGCGTTCCGTTCTCTCGATATTACAATTAGAGTGGTAATTCTGCTTTTTTGCTTGTCGACAGTAAAATGGCGGTGTACGTTACTTATTTTTTTATTTTTTTATTTTTTTTTTGTTTTCGTAAGATTGGCCCTTACTAACGAGCGGTACATTTTACAATAAAGAGTCTTATCATCGATTCGGATTATGCAATGTGAACTCACAATGACCTAGTTTCTCTCGACTGCGTACAGAAATATATTATTAATATAGTCTTTTAGTTTCGATAAAAAAGTTCAGTCCTTCTCGATTTATTCGCCCAACATCGTCATCATTATTTGTTACTTTTTTTGCTAAAATTTCATTTTTTTTCAATCATTCTTTCGCAAACGAATATCTCTATTTATTGAAATAGCATTGTGTTCTCTCACGCAAATCGACTTATTCAAATTCTCACAGTCCTAATCCGTTGAATCTCTCCTCTCTCTCCTAAACCCGTCGTCCTATCTCGCTATCTCTCGATTAACTTTATTATACTTTTTTGTTTGTACAACGCGACGAACACACACAATTATATTATTTATATACTTATATAATATTTATAATATATTATAGTTTATTATTATATACACAAACAGAGCCGAGCTCATCGTCATCGTCGAGTACTCGGCTCGGGCGCGACGCGACGCTACGTACGAGATGCACTTTTCATAGTGATCTCGTCGTTCCCTGGCTTTTGTTTGTTCAATTTCTCTTCCTCTTCTTTTATGTATATATTTATATATGTATAGGTAGTCAGCTTCAATTGTCAGCTCTTTTATTTACTATCTTTGAATTGCTGAGTTCAATAGAAAAGGAACGTAGAACATCTTACTCTCGAGTAGTAGAGCTGCCGCCGATTGTACCTAAAAAAGGAGCAATTCAGTTAAATGAATTTTACGCGGATCGTTTTATTGGTTTAGAAAGTCCAACAGTCCATTAATTGAAAGTGACTCAATGACCGGAAGAAAGTCATCGCGCTGAAATTTTCGGCGGTGCACGAGCAAAAAAATGTAAAAGAAACGAAAGTTCATTTGAATGAGCAGCAACTCACTTCGGGCAATCTGACGAGAAGATCGTGAAAGCGACTTGGCTGCTGCGGAGCACTGTGCTCGACGAAACTTCGTAAACAGCCCATGTACCGTTCTTGAATTTGTTCTAATTCCGCTGCACCATCTCGTGCTGTGAACAGAAACGACACTGTCGTCAAGGGTATTAATTATTGAAGAGACACTTTTCATTTTTATTTGTCTTACATTTTGCATCTGCAATGGCAGCGGTAAGTGAAAATCGTAGCGTTAGTTCTTATCGAAAGAGAGAAAAGCTACTCCGAGGAAAAGGTCCAAAGAGGAAAGAATGATTTTTTACCTTGCGAAAGCATCGTGATGACTTTCAAACAGACGTACTCCTCCATTCTCAGTTTGACTCTCCTGAACATGAGCGTGACGTAAGTAATTTTTTCAACCATCAGACCAACGTCCTGCCGCAATTGGTCCATCGTTATCGGCCTACCCATCATGCTCGTAAGGCAAGCTTGCAACGTGTACATATTGTTGGAAACCTATGAAAGACAAAGGTGCAAGAGGTGAAAATGATCTGAGCCGAGGAGTCGTGCAAGAGAGAAGGGGCGAAAAACGAACCTCTTGGTTGAAATCGGCGCCGGTGGGATCGTTACCCGAATTGGAAACTTTGTGCGGTCCATGCATCGCCTGGTAAGCTGAGGTGGTGAGTACAAGTAGCTCATGCCACTTGTGCGTGAGCAGCCTCGTGTGCACTTCGACTGGCAGTTCCAGATAGAACGGCAACCGTTTGGTCCACTGCACCAGCTTGTAAACTATACTGTCACCGATCTGACAGAGTTTCTCGCTTAGGTCTGATTTGTGATCTAACAGCTCGTCCAAGTTCTGCGTAAACGATGCATTGTCAGTACGTCACGTGATATATTTCGCGCTTTTCATCTTACCCGCAACGTGGCGATGTCTTGGAACTCGTCGCAGTCTATGAGGGTTTGTATCATGGCGAGGGTTGTGTCCAGAGGAAAAGCTCGATCCCGCGAACTAC
The DNA here is from genome assembly GCF_024137745.1 of Phymastichus coffea. Taxonomy (NCBI): domain Eukaryota; kingdom Metazoa; phylum Arthropoda; class Insecta; order Hymenoptera; family Eulophidae; genus Phymastichus; species Phymastichus coffea. The sequence continues at coordinate 730,275 of NW_026706916.1, forward strand.
TTACGGCATTGTCTAGCCTTTGACGTAAATGCACCACCTGCGAAAAGGAAAAACAAAGCTCTGTAACGAGGAAGCGCGCTGTGCTCAAGTAGGAAGTTGCATTGTGCCTTTCAGTCGGGGTATTTTTGCAGACTATCGCGAGGAAACAATCGACAGTCTCTCTCTCTCTCTAATTATCCTTTTGTTCCAGACATCTTTATCTTCGATCTTTCTTCCGAATACCTAGGCATATTAAAAGCCGACGAAACGCCGCGCTCGCGCACACGTGTCCTTTTTCTTGTGAAAGTTTTGATTTCTCTCGCTCGCTCCAGACTCGAAACTCTTGCCAAAAAATGTTGGCATAGAAAGTTTCAGATAAACAGACGGCAGAGCAAGGCCGTAGCGAGTTGTGCATGTGCACCAATGAAGAGAGAGTGAAAAAGAGAGAGAGGGAGAGAGAGAGAGAGAGAGAGACTGAGAGATGAGAACAAATCGCGAGCCCTAGAGTCGTTCGTGACGAAAGACGAAGTGCTCATCGCGTAGCATCTGCGCGCAATTGGCCGCGGGCACGAGAGGTCAGTGTCCCTATGGCACTGGCGCTGCAGAGAGCGACTTTCACAAGTTACGAAACTCCGCGCTCGAGAGCTGCTCGCTGCCGCCGTCGTCCTTGGCACTCTGCTGCCTGCCCGCGCGCTGCGTCGTATTTTCTATTGTGCGCCTCGTAGCCACTCGCTGCACACGTACAGCTATTTGTCACGATCAAGTGCGACGTTCTATAATTATGCTATTATTGCCACACGCGCACATGAGCGTGTCAATAGATACGTGCACACCTGATCTTTTTTTCGACTTTGGGTGTCAACGAACTGTTGAGAGTGAGATTGGGCAAGACGACGTGCGCAACGCAGGCTAACAAGTTTCACTTTTGGCAATGGCCTCGGTTATACCCCACGCGCGCGAGAGCTCGCGTATGGAAAACGAAAGTTAACCAGGTGATGCTCGTTGTGTGTGTATGTGTGTGTGTGTTTGTGTGTGCTCGAGGAAGGAATGTATAATCGCGCTGGATTTTTTATTTTTCGTCAGTCTTTTGGATACTTCCAGAATTGGCAATATAAGATCGGAAAAGTTCTGAGATCTTGCTATACGACTGATAACGCGCAATTAAAGATCGATCGTTCCAGTGCAGAAAGACAATGGTTTGCTTCCTTGTGCAACATATCTTTCGTTTCTCGGAATTTCCCTTATCATTTGCAGCAAACGAGCTCAGATTTCATTTTATTTATTCATCGTATTATAATATTTGACCAACGCTTTCTCAATCAAGATTTGTGACGAACCCTCGAGAAGCAATTCGATTTTTATAGCGCGCAAAATGAACAGAGCAACGGAACACACCGTTTAATCTAAAGTTCACGTGAAACTTTCTTCATGCGGGAAACCTTGATATATAAATTCCTTGCGCAACGATGTCGCCGAAAAAAGTGAAACTGCAGGGAGCGAGAGTTCATTCATCGCGCAACGCGGACAAAAACACGATCCTGCGCGAACTTCCACTTTTCCTTCGAGAGTTCACAACGATTCTCTTACGTAAGATGTAATATGCTCCTGCAAGATATAGACCTTCCCGGGTATCGGCTGAAGCTTATAGCCCGCGCGTGGGCAACAATAAGTTAATTACAGCTCGTGATACGTTGCTTTACCGAGGTTTACGATCTTCATTGTAACGCTAAATAAGTCGATGACTATATTTAAACTCACTTCAGAAGGGTTAGTGAGGGCGGTCTTAAGAATAGTCCCGTTGACCAAATGTCCCGGATGTCCAGGATGACTGGGATGGCTCGGCGTCGGTGGCGAGTTGACGTTATCGGAAAGCTTATGATGATGCTGTTGCATAAAGCCGCCACCAGCACCACCACCGATACCGGGCAATTGAGGGTGTTGCTGCTGTTGCTGCTGTTGCTGCTGCTGCTGTTGCTGCTGTTGCTGCTGTTGCTGCTGATGCTGCTGCTGCTGCTGCTGTTGCTGCTGATGCTGCTGTTGGGCGGCAGCCGCCGCGGCCACGATGTGCTTGTCCAACATAGCCGAGGCGATATTGGCCTTGTTGCCAGCGCCATTCACACCGGCGCCGAGGTGGCCACCTCCAGCCGCAGCCGACAGCACTGACATGTTACTTGACACATTGCTTTTGTTCGCCTTCTTGTGCTTCTTGTACTTAACCTGTTGATCGGAAGATATTTTTTATCATTATCTTTGCAAATTGACGCCTAGTTCAGGTAGTTTCATTCTTTCATTAATGTTTCAAACAAAATCTTGTGACTAATGTTATTTTGGTAAACGAAGTATATCGCGTAATGAAATAACAAAAAGTGTCTACTTTGTAAGTAGGAGTAATAACACATGGTGTTGACTGACCTTATAAAGATTATAAACAGCTCCGGAATTCCTACCGCCTGGCATGCGATCCTCCCTTACGGCTTGTAGAACCATACCCTGCTCGATGCACTTTTTAAATCGACAGTACTGACACCTGTTCCTCTGTGCCTTCGTGATCTCACAGCCACCTTCCGCCACGCAGGTGTACACCCGCCTGTTTTGCACTGTTCTCTTGAAGAAACCCTTGCAGCTGTCGAAAAACAACGTACAATTTTTTTTTGGTTTGCTTACACTTTCGAAAAACGCGATTGACTTGGAAAAGGAAGAGTCGACGGCACGTTACGTCGTCGTCGTCGTCATTGAAGCCGCGACTCGAGGAAGGAGAAAACACAATTCCCAGCAATTTTCGCAAGACAAATCAAACGACGCGCATTTGCTCTTTCATCCCGCCGCGATTCACTTCCTTTCGTTACCTCACTCTAGACAATTCTATCTTCTGCTCGCGAGAGTTTTTAGTACAATTTCGCAATTGCTACTTTGATTTTTTAAAGGTGAACATAATTTGCAACCATATTCGAATGTAAATAGGCGCATCGCGACAAAGGCCAATATATTACACGGCGATAACGTACAGAGAAGAGCGCGGCTTATGGATCCAGGAAGTAAAAGGGTGACCTTCGAGACTCTCTCTCGCGCTGGCGCGAACAACACCTGCCATCGACCAGGTGTACACGAGATGAAATCGAACTCGCGTCAGACAACGTGCGCTGTTAAGACTCTCCCATATGCGTGCGCGCGCTTCGGAGAAATCGTCAAGAAAAATAAGGATCGAGCGCGCCAAGATTCATCATCAAAGGTCTTTCTTACGCTTACCCCTCGCACGTGATAATCCCATAATGCAGTCCCGTGGCCTTATCCTCGCAAATCATGCAAATCATAGGCGTTTCGTCCTCGTCGTGTTCCTGCTGCGAAAGGCCAACAACACCACCGGCGCCGCCAGTCGCCTGGCTGACCAGCGATGCCTGTAATTGTCCGGCAGCCGATTGCGTGCTAGCTTCGCTCTTTACAAGACCGCCGTTCCGGACCCAAGGTTGTTGTTGCTGTTGCGATTGCTGCTGCTGTTGTTGGGATCCCGAGGCAGTAAGATTGAGCGCTTGCATCTGCTGAGCAGCTGGCAATTGCGTAAGATCGCCCGCCCATAACCTTTCCATATTGAGGGGTGGACCGGTTGAGTATGGTGTTGAGGTTGGCGGCTTGCCACGTGACTCTTGACCCAGGTTTAATAATAATTGCGCTGCGGATTCTTCCGTTGACGAACAGGAGGCTGCGGACGCCGTTGCCGTCCACGATGCCGCGGGTGGTGGCACTGGATCGACTGCAGGTGCTGACCAGATCATCGTCCTTACTCCACCCACTTCGCCCATTATCACGGTTGGCGGTGGTCGTGGTGGTGCTGGGGCTGATCGTTGCGCTGGTGGTTTCATGTTGTCGCCTGTGTTTTAAGAACGATGCAATAATTTTTGCAGCAATTTTTCTAATCTATTTAAATTTTATAAGACTCTATTTAGGCCGTACTTATCGAACGATTGGAAAAAGATAACTCACCAGTGGTAGTATTCGGACTAGCGACACTAATCCCGGCACTGGTGCCATTGTTCCCCGTAACATTTACGCTAACATTGCCAGTAGCACCATTATTGCCAGTGACATAACTGACAGCGCTGCTAATAACACCATTCAACAGCTTCTGAGTAGCGAAACCCTGAACGCCGGGTGCTTGCGACCAGAACTGATGATGGGTAAGCAAATGATGAGGTGGTACCGATGGTGCTCTTGGTCGCGGTGATGTCTGTTGATTTTGCGGACTCGGACTCGCATTGTAAGACGGACTGGCGCGATGACCAAGTGAATTGCTACTGTTACTCGTGGTACTGGAACCACCTCCGCCGTCGAATACCGAATTGTCGGATTCCTCCTTAGATTGCGTCGAGGTCAGATTGTTACCTTGACGATCGGGTATCTCACTACTACGACTCGTCACCGAAGTCTCTTGCGAGTTAATCGGCGTCGACGGGGTACTTGACACTGCTTGTATAGGTGACTGTGGTGACGACCTAGAGACAAAAGGTTGATTTTGTTTATTGGATTAAGATGAGGCCTGATGACAAGGAACAATTGATACGATGAAAGAACTGACCTCGTAGCCGTAGGCGTACAAGACCTTTGTTGCTGCTGTTGATGGTGATGTTGTTGCTGCTGAAGATGCTGTAAATGATGATGATGATGATGTGGGTGATGATGATGAGGTTGATGTTGCGATTGCTCGTCAGTCTGCACCTCGGTACTGGGTCTTGGACTAGCCATCTCGGAAAACACCGAATCTGGCGATGCCCGTTCCGTCAGCGTCTCCTGTGGTTTATTTTGCTGCTGTTGTGGCTGCTGCTGCTGTTGCTGCTGTTGAGCAATTGGAGTGGTGGGTACACGTTGCAGGCAGGTGTCGCGCGTCGTTGGACTTGGGCTGCCACGTAGGTACTCGGATTTGACCTTGACGATTGGGCAGCCCGGTGATGCTGGCATATTGGCGTCTGGCGACGATGTGGAAGTGTCGGCCACGCTCTCCCCTGGAGCAGGAAAATTCGAGTTGACTGGTGATAATAATGCCATTGGCTGAAGTAGCGAGTCCTGTGGCTGAGACAATAGCGGCGACGAGCCCGACGAGCCCGGCGACACCGGCGAGTCTGCGGATTATGACCATGCTTTTTTCCTTACTTTTTGAATCTTTTTTGTTATCGACTGGGTTTAGTTTTTTTTCTCTTTTTATAACAATCTTTTAGGAATATGGTTTTTTTTTGTTCTCGCGAACCCCGATAAAGATACAAATGTATCGAGGAGGGTTTTAATGAATAAAATTTCTAATCACGAACTTTCGACAGCAAACGTAATTGTAAAGTTGAATTGTAGGTGTTGACATTGTGTATGTAGCGTGTGTCGCTCAAACGCGTCACCCCAAACTTTGACAATTAAGTCAACTTGTGGCAAAAAAAACAAAGCTGCTTAAACGTACACGAAAGCTCCAATCAGGCCAGACGATATCCTGAGTATTCTCAGCCCAGTTGATGCATTTTCTCCTCTGAGATAGAGATATTTCTAGTAAACATGTCGAGTCTGAATGCAGATTGCTGTATCGACCCCACGGCGAAAAATAAATAAATAAATGAGGGCAGAAGAAGATTTCTCCCTCTTTTTAAGTTTGCAGAGAATAAAAAGTGCGCGCGTGCCCAGGCAAAATAAGGTCAATACGCGAGTGTACAACTCGCGAATATATAAAGTTCAATGATCGCGTGCGAGTGTGATCATCCTCTTCGAGAGACCATATTTCTTTTGGAATTCGTTTAATAGGGGTTCACTGATTAAACGTTGACCGTGTTATCGAGTTAAAGTGATTTACTTTTACTCGATAGTTTCTTTCATGAACCAATGGGATTTCTCGTGGCTGAATCGATTGTTTGATTGTCTTTAATAATTTTAAACTTAGAGGTACTTTTTCTGCACTGTTTAGAATTGCTCTTTTGTTTTTGTAAATTTAACACATTCGCATGATAGATTTATGGCTACAATGATATCACTCGAATACAGATAATTTGCCTCTAATTGAATCTAATGGCTATTCCACGGTAATACTCGCTGCTCCTAAATCAATGCGATACAAATTACAGTGCGAATGGGAATTATATTGATGACCACCTGTATTAATACGATAAATTGTTAATTAGCGAAATTCAATAATGGAAACCTAGCAAGTACAGAATTTAATTGTAAATTCATAATTATCACAAATAAATCACCTTTTCCGTAGCAGGCAAAACATGTATAACAAAAACCATGTATTGTATCTTTTTTATTGTAATATCGATCCATCGAACCAGAAAAAAGAAACGTCAGGAAAGTGTTCGTTGTAGTGCACTCTAAGCCAGTCGCGTCAGTGTGTAGGTCAAGGAAGGAATGCAGTTGACAAGGCCGCGGACCTGTAGCCGAGATCGTGTACGCTGCTTGGCGCTCGGTCTTGCAGCTCGCGCGCACATAGGGCGAATGCGTTTTGTACACTTTGTCTTGGTGATAATTCTTTTGTTTTTTTCTTACACTCCTGTGCCATTGCTAGCTAACGCTATTAATAGGCCCTATTGGATTTGCAGTCTTTTAGCCTTCAATTGTTAATGTTATGTGAAAATTGCCGGATCGAGATTTATAATGTTGGTGAGATTAGAAACATTTTTGTAGCCTTTAGAACACTTATTTGTATTTTAAAATCATGGTACTAAATTGTGATTTGTGGAGATCAAAAGAAACTCTGAAATAAGGTATTGAATTACAGCTGATTTCTGTAATCATAGTAACATCCAAGAACTTCACAATTACGTATAAAAAAATCAGTGAAAATGATAAAAAAGAGTTAACCGTGGTTTCGTATTGGTGTACATATACATTGTACACGCGTTGATCGATTGTTTTGCAGATTAGCATTTTCTTAATTATCAGTACAATACGCGAGCTGAGTAAGTGATTTATTGAGCGACAGGTAAAATTTTTTTCATTACCATACAAAGTTTTATGAATATATGTAGCGAAACGGTAGTAGCAGTTGTGAGACCAGGCCAGGCGAGCAAGCCATAATTAAGCAGTCGGATAAAAATGTACGCCGCGATTCTCGCCGAAAGTTCCATTCATGAGTGTGACGAAACGCGTGGTCATGCCATTTACTTTACAGCTGAATTTTCACTTTTTTTCTGTTTTTTTTTTTCGCGAAATGGATTGAAATAGCCTGAAATATATAAACGGATGGTGTGCCCGGTCTGAATAAAAACTCTCTATTACACTATGTCAACGCGATTTCCTTTTCCCATGTACCAGTTTAACAATCAATGACTAAAACAGTTGCATAGCATATAAAATGTGCCAGCTCAGCATCGCCCATTTTTATCAAATACACGCGCATACCTGTATGTGGGTAAAAGCCAATGAGTCGATCATTTATCATCGCAGCAGCCTCGTGTGAGGCAAAAGCATTGCATCGCTGACGCCGTGGCGTTTGTTGCGCGGAAATGCCGCTCGCTTGCCTCGGCGATGGTCGTTGAACTCGCGAGCCGTGTACGTAAGCGTCGAGGCCACCGAAAGGACACTCGTTGCTCGCTCGCTATGTATGTATTTCGCTTTTTTTCTTCGTGTCATAGCGCTGCATCAGCCTTCTTTTTTTTCTTTTATTCTGCGATTTGGAAATTCCGAAATTGTCTTTATTTTTTTACTACTCGATCGTAATTTTTAGGCCTTTGTGAACTACAATTTTGATGAGTGATAGTTAAAAAAATAATTGTTGTTCTGAATGGAATTAATTTCATTGTAAATTAAATATATAGAGAAACGATCGATCAATAAGAATTTTTTTATGAATTAATGACGTTGAGTGAGCGTAAAGAGTTTTTTCTTCGGAACAACGATTTTTATGGAACCTACCTAGGCATACTTAATACGTGCACATTCATATACAACACCTGATAAAACTTAAAACCTGAAAAAGAAAACCGTTCTATGACGCGTGATTTCGAAAGCATCGGGTATAAGCGGCTGCATATCACTGGAAAATTACTAATCCTATCAAGTAGAATATTTTAATTATAGTTAGTCTGGTTGTTGAACTCGTAAATCAAGCTATTGCATATTCAAATTGTCAAATAGAAGCTCAAAAACTTGAAACTAACAAGCGACCAAGGAAAACTGTTAACGTTTAACTTTACAAATGCTTGAGACGAGTCACATTCAAAAGCAATGGACTTGTCCACCAATAGCTTCCTTTACGTCACAAAAGTCTGTTATATCCTTGCAAAGGGAAACCTTGAGAAAGTCCACATCGGTACCCCATCAAACAAAAGCTCATAAAGTTTTCTCCTCGCCCGCGATAAGCAATAAAGCGTTAAGCAAGCGAAAGAGAAAGCTTTTTCGTTATTTGCGTCGCAAGCTCTCGTCTGATGTGCATAGAGCATCGATTTTATGCAGGGTGTTTCTCTTTCTCTCTCTCTCTCACTCTCTCTTTTTTTTTTATTTCGTTCGCACGCGTTGAGTCACTTTTTTTTCTCTGTCGGTCGTTATGCAAGTGTATGCCCGCTCATTTCTTTACTAGGCTGTTCAGTGAACTTTATGTAACGATTTAGAACGTATTGTGCAACAACGTGCGTGCATGTACATATATAGTTTTGCAGGACTTATATATTATACTGCTATAACGCGTGTTCTTCTTTTTATAGTTTCTAAACGCGTATAATAGGCGTAATAACGTACTCTCGTTACTGCGTATTCATACCAAGTACGCAAATGTATACTCGCGTATATAATCGTAGTTGATTTCATTCATCGCAACGGAAATAACACGTAGTTTCGTAACGCTCATAATAGTCACCAAAACAATTACTGTACGAGATAAGACCCGCAAAAATCTGCAGATTTTTAAACAATCACGAAGTCTTTCTAATAGAGAACGTAATTAAACTGAACAACAGAGGTGCACGCTCCAGGGGTGGGTTTCTTTCTCGCGGGCTATTGCGTGCAACGTTCTACTCTCCCTAGTTAACTAAGCGAGTGTACGTGTAATCGAAAATCTTAGTTATAACTAAGACCTGACGGATGTTCGACGGGTGAATATTGTTCGTATCCGGCTATTTTTACACCGAGGATTGACTGAAATAGCTTTCTGAACACGGATAGTGGCTTCGATAACGATTGGGTTAAGGATATATTGATTCTCAACGATTTTTAAATTTTATATGTAGCTTTTACGGTTAAAATTGTAGTTTCAGTGCGAGTGATTGCAATTATATTGATTTTTATTGAGTTTAAGTAGTACAGATCAACGAGCGATCATACGAAAGGAGCTGTGATTTTAGTTCGATAAATGTGTTTGCTTTCGATGATTGTACTATGATGTACATTTTAGTTCTACTTAGTCTTTTCTTTTATTTCTTATTTTGTTTGCATAATAAGAAAGTACTGGTCAACGTTTATTTCTTACAATTCAAATTTTGTATGTTCTGTATTTTTTTAGGTCATTTAGATTGTATCCGCTCAGACTCGCATTACCTTGACTTTTATGTATATTTAAAAAAGTCATGAAAAAAAAAGTGAATGCAAGATCTTACCGTCACTACTACATCGAGAATCGACCTTTCTCCTTTTCAACTTGAGGTCTTGAAACAAGCTCATGTTGTCTAGCTCACACGGGCTGCTCGTAAGGGTCATAATTCCTATAACATAAAAACAAATAAAAAAGATTAGCCGGAAAGTCAACAAACAGATATTAAAAAATACAAATAACGTATAAAAATATAATAGTAAAGTAGATCATTTATCGTTATTGCATCGAAGGCGAATAAAAAAATTAATTTACTGCGAACAGTAGTTAGGAAGAAAGCGACGACTCTCATAATGAATCAAAATGGGATATTTGTTTCTGCGTAGGTTTTGCAAAAATCGAGGAAAAATTGAAAAATTAAGTGCAACAAGCACAAATTTATCAATGTCAACAAATTGCTTTTTAAAATAACCTCGAATACATTTTCTTTGCGTCAATGTACAAACTCAATTTCTAAAGCCATTTCGGGATCAAAATAAGGAACCGGTAGACAACCAAAATACCGGTTAGCGCGCGTGTCTAACGGCACAAATTCTAAATCCAAGCCACCTCACCTTGACATGTTAAAACACTGGGTACAACGTAATAGCATCAAAAAAAATCGCAGATGATGACTCGCGTCGGCGACCGACCGCGTGTGGGGAAAAACAAACGGGACGACCTTAACCTCTTAAAAGGCACCTGCGTCGTAAACATGGCGTTGCGTATATAACGAAACTGGAGCATACATAAGGAAAGCACGTATATAAAGATTATTCCTTTCTCTCTTTGCTATCGAATATTCCTTGGTGAGCTCGTTACGAAGATATGTTATAAATAACGTTCATTATTGTAATTGCACGTCATCTTCGAATGTAAATGAAACGTTACAATAGTTTTTTTTTTTTTTTTTTTTTTTCGAAAATATGAAACTTAACAGCTGAAAGGTGACGCATAACTTTTGTGAATTGAGGTTAGTATAATTAGAAAATAACCAATTTTTTTTGTAATTTTCATTTCGAATCATCCTAGTAAAACGTATATACGACGCGGAGCTTACCACGACGCAAACTCATCTGAATCACCAGATCGCATCACAACCGCCTCACAAACAAATGCAGCGATACGAAAGAACATAAGAGAAAAAGTAACGGCAAATATATGATAATGTTTTTGCTGGCCGAAGCTTTTTCCGATATCTGGGACAGCAGTGCAGTAAAGCATTGTCAAACCTCGTATAGAACATTATTTGTGAATATACCAAAACTTGTTGACGTACGCGTTGTTGTCAGAGAGCACTAAAAATTATCATATTATTTGCCCGTGACACCGGTAACAAATGTATATGAATTCCCTGGTCGATAAGTCATGCGCATGTTTGTATGTTGCAAATAACCCTTCAAGCGGTTTCTCCAATCGTACAATACGTCACTGGGCCTTTCAAGGTAACGTCGCTTGCAAAACCATTTATTTTGATTGCAGCGACGAAAGCTTCCTACAAAGTTCATGTATCTCGGGGAAGTCCCGTATTAATTTGCGCGCAAGAGAAAATTAAATTCAGTTTTCGGAGGTGTGCGCGAACAACCATTGCGAAAGCTACGATCGTAGCGTGCTAGTATTTACTACGAAACTTCTGAAGGTCGGCTAGGAGAGAATTTCGTAGGGTAAACGATGATGCATTATGGTTAATGAGTATTTAATTGAGTGGTATTGTAAATGCAACTTTGAAAAAATCGTATGATCGCGTCTTTTTCGGACTTAGAATTCACGAGTTAAACATTATTGGTGATTGTGCAATCAAAAGGAAAAGACTGTTAATTAAGTGATAAATTTGATAACCGTGTATTTCGTAAATGTAACAAATAAAAAAAAATCGTAAAGTGTTACGCGAAATCCCGACGAAACGGAAAATCCAAACGCGATAATTGGCAATTAGCAGTCTACTCGGCGTCACGCCGAAAGGAGAGAAAAGTAATCACGCGACACACGCAGCGAAAGCACGCAGAAAGATCGTAGAAAAAAAAAATTGGACGCCCCGCGAGATGTCGCTGCGGCGAGCTTGGCGCTTTGCTTTTAATACACGTGCTCTCCTACTGCCGCCTCGATGGCAATGTCGGCGTGGTATATCGACCGCGCACTCGCTTGCTCAGCTCGCTGCATGCGCACGGGGTCCTTGCTCTCTGGCGCTCGTATGTAGGTCAGCAGTCTCACACACGCCGCGCACGCTCTCTTGCGTAACCAAATGCACGTCTGTGTATGTGCCAAGCTACCCATAGGTGAGCGCGCTGGCATATTTCACGTGGCTCCGGGAAAGCGTTTGGGGGACGAGACCATCGATTGGCTCATCCTTTTTTTCTACTTTGGCAAATTAGCAAGGGCGAGATTTTTTTCTTGTTTTCTTCTTCCCGCGAAAGAAAACCAAGTGAAATTTTTATCCGCAAACCACAGCAATGCCGTTGCTCACGTTCGCGTGTGTGCGTCTGCAACCCCTTTTATTCTCTTCTTTCTCTTTTTAAGCGGTCTACGGTGGTGTTGTCAGAGAAGATACCGGAGGGACGAACATTTTTTTGCTTTCTTTTTATTCTTTGTATGCAAATGGCGTTCGTGCGTGCGAGAAAGTGTGCTTTGGATGGAAAAAAATACTGAAAAAAAATATATATACATATAAAAGGAAACGAAGGCAGAAAAGAGAAGCTAAAGGGCGATCGCGTTTCAATTCAGCTCTTACATAACCTGCGCGCACCTTTCCTTTTACGAGCGGACACACGAAAAAGATTAATCCTTTTTATTTTTGACATTTAGATTTCGCGTGACAAGTTATATAAAAAGCATGCATGTACGCTTTTGGCCAAAGAGAAAGAGGTATCCTACTCGGCTTTCACGCGGACTTCCGCGAAGTAGATCTCCTCGTGCCTTTATAACATTCTTTTCAGAGGGCTGACAGTTTAGTGCCCGAGCGCAACGGGAACGCACGAGCAAAAAAATTATTATTTTCTTATTTTAAAATCAGCGGAAGCTTTTCTTCCTCTCTCTCTCTCTCTCTCTCTCTCTCTCTCTCTCTCTCTCTCTCTCGCATAAGCTTTATTTCACTTGCCAGCTAATCAACGAGATAGGTTTATTTGTTTGGAAAGAAAAAAAAGTGCGATACGATTCGTTGGTTATCATAGCCGAAAATGCGTAGGTATTTTGCCCATGTGATCAATTACCAAATGTACCTGTTATCGTGGTATCACTGCAGCAAACGGAAAAGAAAGCGATATTTTAGGTGTGCGTGTGTAGCGGCATAACGGGCGCGTCGAAAAGTAGGCGATCGCGCTCGAATCAGCGAGTGAAGCGAGTCGCCGTCGACTGAGCGAATTTACCGCTATGTGCTCGACGGTGAAAGTGACTCTCCCACGCCGTGACATCCTAGTTGCGCTTACACTCTTTATTTACCGTTCTCTCTCTCTCTCTCTCTCTTTCTATCTCTCTCTCTCTCTCCCTCTATCTTTCTCTCTCTCTCTCTCTCTTTTACTTGGAATGATGTTTCCAAAACCTTTCTCATTTTTTACAAACTCCAATTGATCATTGTTCATTGAACTTGTAGACTTTGCGAGATATCGTTCATTTACACACACACGTACGAGGTTATTCACAGTCTGGTTAGGTTGAAAGAGAATATAGAAAGTGCTTGAAATGTCGAGCCCCTGTTCCGACGATCCCCTGATAGAAAGAGGGAATTTAATTAGCTTTTCAATCGATTGCACTCATCAATAAAGCTTTCTGAACGCGCGTTCGAGTTTTTACCGTCGACGTAACCAGATGGAGGAAACTGTTTACATACGCTCCCTCCCCGCGAGGTAAATGGAAAGATTACGGCACGAGGCAGAAAACTGCAGTTGAAAAGAAAAAGAGAAAGGAAAAAGCGAGAAGTAGAGAGAGAAGGAGAGAGTGCCGGCAGGCCATTGAACTTTTCGTAGTGAAAGTTTCTATTATAGCACTGGCCTTACCTTACTTTTCCTAAGCAGCAGTGTCTCGCGCGTTGTGTCATAAGGCCCCCTCCCCGGTCACCCGCCGCTAATTCTAATTCGCGCGAGCGATGCGTTTTCTTTTCGAGAACGGTGCACAATTTTCGGGCGTAAGTTGGGAATTGCGCAACGGACCTACGGCCAATTCGCTTGCAAACCTTTTCCGTAACTATGTCAAATTCGAAAGCATGGGCCGAAGACGAAATGGAAATGCAAGCTCGTTTATTATATTGTTTGCGCGACACGACATTTTATTGAGGTTGTTGCAGAGAATTAAGTGCCGCGGTATATTGAATCGATGATATCAGTATCATTGACTTCCAAATGACGTCGCGCGCGGAGAGGCGCAGACCGCTGCGCACTGATTCATCGATTTAATTATTATAATTGAAATGCGAGTAAACGTTTCTTTTTCTCTCTTTCTCTTTCTCTCTTTCTTTCTCGAGCGGTTTTAACGATCAGAACAGTCGATATGTTATTTATAAACAAAGAGCGACGACTATTAATATAAAAGCAATACAATCGAAATTGTAAATCATTTGAACGACCGAAACGAAACGCTGAATTTGTAGAAATTTAGCGCTGCGATAGCTTTCGTATGACAAGCAGTAAGTATATACTGCATTAGCAATATCGCAAAGACCACATTCTCAGCAAACTTGAAGATCCGACGGATTTGTCAATCGGCGATTTTTCGCTCTCTCACGTGCGTTACCCAAAGCATTACACTCATGCATAGTCCAACTTAATCAGCTTTCCAACCCTCTGTGTGCATAACCTCTCTCTGTCGCTCGCGTCCGCATAACACCCATGACCGCTCGCTCTCTAGTGCACCTGCGGCAATTGCGATTTGTAATTAGCGAAGCGTGCAATTGTGAAATCGTCTCTCAGCGGTGTTATTGACCCGAAGGCCGCTTTGACACTGCCGCTACTGCTGTCGCCGAACAACACCGCACTTTATTGCTAAAACTCGAGCTCTTTTTTGTTTCCTTAGGAAGGTTTCACTTTCGGACACACTCTTTCGTGGAGACAGGATTGAGAATGAGAAAAAGGCACACACTACACTCTCGCACAACTCTTTCGCAAAAAAAAAAATGAAAGGATGTTTGCCGTACCTAAAGGTCTGCCGTGTATCACACTCATTTTAGCGCACATAATCTTCGGACAACAATAATAAGAACACACAGGCATCTCCTTATATCTGTTCTTCACCCCATCGCATAAAATGTCTCCTCGTCACTCGTCATTCGAAGACAGAAAAACGAACCAACACTTGGCACGAACAGAAAAAACGAAAGTCCCGCTTGGTACCGTACGCCTTGGAGGCTCGGCGCCAAATGAAGCAGCGGCGTTATTTTGGAGGTGTTGTGTGTTGGGGCCCACCAAAAAACTGCTTTGGCTTGACCTCGATTCTCCTCCGAAGTGAAGTGCGTGTGATGCCGGAGAGCTGGCCAATGCCAAAAAAACTTTCACTCTCGCTCCAACGAAGAGAGAGAGATAGAGAGAGAGAGAGAGAGAAAGAGAGAGAGAGAGGTGAACGGCTCGTCTTTACTTTCTTCTTTCCAAACGTTTTCTTTCCTTTTTTTTTCTTTTTCTCGGCGTTCGTTCGCTCGCTTGCGTAATACAATCGAGCGCGCGCGCGCGTGTGCGCGTGTGTGTGTACGAGCGAGCGAGCAAACGAGAAAGTGCAGAGCGAACGAGCGACTAAGCTCGACTGCGAGAGTTTAACGTATAGGCTTCTCTCTCTCTTGCTCTATCTCGCTCCTCCTTCTCAAACGCGTACACATATAACACGAGAGAGCAGAGTGCGCCGAGTAGTGCGCGCGAGCGGTCGGCCATGGCATACTTACTAATGTCAATCACACCGCCACCGTGGCTGCACTTCTCTCTCTCTCTCTCTCTCACACACACACACTGACTGCACTTACAACGTTTTCTGTCTATGTGTGCGCTACTGCTGCTATATACTTATCGATTTTTCCAACGACGAATTTTCAAACGACCTTTTTCCTTTTGGTCGGTCGTTGATTTCGTTTTGCTTGTCCTTCACCCCTTCTTTTCTGCGTGGCTTCTTCCCGAGCGAAAACGACTTTATTATTTATTTTTTTCATTTTATTTTACTCGCTGGCAAAGGTTGCTGCGTAAGGGCTGATTGCTACGAGCAGCTATCAGCAGAAAAATGAGGTTGCATTTTAAATCTCAGCAACGGACCGCCCTCCTTTCACGTGAGCATCTCACTGTAACAATTTCCTTCCACTTAACTGACACCTTCAACCCTTGCAGTCACGCGCAGTATATATGTCCATATCGATCGTCGGCATGGCAAAAGCTAATATTGCTCGGCTTTCGCCATAAGCGACTGACCCACATAAATGATCATGAAAACAAAAGAGGAGCATATAGCTGTTGACGAAACGCGCAAAAATTGACAGATGGAAAATCGTAGTCGCCGTCACGTTTTCGCGCTTATCGCGCCAAGTGTAAGTGCGTGCGTGTGTTTGCAGCGGCGGCGGCGGCGGCAGCGCGAACAAACATTATAGAACGCTATAGCAGAGTTTTGCAAGGACGCGCAGTCGCGCGGCGACTATTTCCAGTCAATAGCGCACTAGCTGCTTGCCGGCACGGTGCACTGAACCTTTGTTATTGAGCGTGACTTAGAAAAAAATCACGTTCGCTGTTTACGATCTGCCGCTGCGGCGCGGCGCTGCTCCAAGGAAAACCGTTGAACTCTCGCGGAGCGCTGCATCCTCGAATAATGCGGGCTCTACTTCTAGAAAATGCAATCGTTCGCGCTGTCCGTGAGACTTTAAACGGCGGCGCGACCTTAAAGAACAGGAGGAGGAGTAGGGTGTCGATGTACTTATGTATACGCGTATATCGCTAGACAGGCAGAGAGAGAGAGAGAGAGAGAGAGACAGATCACGAGACCCGAGGATCGCGGAGTCACTTGACAACATCACGCGCTCGCGCCTTTACGTCACTTTTTTGCTAAGTTACTACGTTGAGCATTATTATACGCTCGCGTCATTTGAATGAATACTACGCGACGAGTCGAGCTGGCGTATAGGCGTGACTGCTGCTCGCTGGTATACTTTCGAATTAGCGTATGGGCGCTTTGACGACTAATGACGCGCTCGTAGATTGTGCTTGGCTTACACTTAACGATCGATGTGGATAAATGATTTGGACACTTTTTTTGCGTATAAGCTCCTAATCTTGGCTAGTTAAGTTTATAGCCGAACATTTTATGTTTACGGTTGTTTAATACGTATAACCACTAAATTTATAGATATTTCACCTGGATGCGTGCACAACTACCTGACGTACTTGGTATGATGAAAAATATGAACTAATCAGCGACGCTCGATGTATCTCTTCTGCAGAAAAAACATTTTCAGTAGCAGTTCGATAAGACAAATAATGACCCATCGTAATGCAATTGAATACACAACGATAAACGATTTTCTTTGTGCAAACTACGAAATTCGCACGATTTTACCGAAAAATATCATTTTTACTATTTTATTTTTCAAAATATTGCTATTTTAACTTCTATTTGTTCTTTGAAGTTGCGTATTATTTAAATGCTTATAGTTATAATGGAAACTTTGGTAAACAGATTATTAATGTTTGAGGATAACTAGGAATCCCACAGGCTGTCAAAAATTGATTGCTTAGGTGACGTGATCTTCTTTGATTTTAAAAATTTTATTTCTTCTATTTTTCTTCAAATTATGTTAAAAGTTGAAAAAAATTTACGTGGAATTTGCCGTTTTTGATTCTTTAATATTTGCGAAGTGACTTAATTACGATAAATGTAAATTTAAAAAATGCCAACAAAATGTTATAACAACGTATTACAGTTTAACATGTTAACGCCAGGCGGATTATAAGCTCTATTAAATTTAAATACAATGGTTACCCATATATAGCTCATGTCGCCCTCAACTTATGGTATAATAAATTAACATGATCAGAGAAATTTCCAGTTATTACAAAGTTGTGAGATAAACATCCGTAGAATCTATGCCATGAAGAATTATAGATTCCATAAAGTTTTAGTCAAATATAGATAATATATTAGAATTATTAAAATTAAAACAAAAATAATACTAGCATATTTTAGATGAAACTATCTATCCCTATAACATTGATTTTAAATGACGTCATCTGATCAATGAATTAATAGTATCCTTAATTAAAAAATAAAAAAAATTCGGCAATCTTGATCTGCATATTTGTTAAAAAATTATTAAAAGTATGTCAAAGATTATATTATTATTCGACTACGTAAGCGAACGTAGTTTCCTTAGACGTCAGGAGACTCTTGCTCTCCTGTCTTGACTTACACCATAGCGCGCTCGTCATTGTATTCACGTTGTAATTATTTGAATGATTGTTTAGCTACCAACAATAAAGAATAAAATAAAAGTTTTGTTGAGAAAGCGAGAGAGGGCGAAAAATTCGAGAAGTAAATGTTCCTTTCGAAAATTAAAACTCTTTATACAAACGAGCATTTTAAGGTCAAGGTGAAAGCTAGACAGATGAAAAAATTTTTATTTTGACTTTTAGGTTTTTGCAATGAGAAGGAGATCTCATCTATCATGATTGAAAAAAATACCGACACGTGTGATGCTAATTCAATAGTCCATCGTGGATGTTGAACTTGAATTACAAATTTTACATTAAAGTCGCATTTACAAGCAGTCACTGCATCACCAAATTAGCCTGCTCATTAGCATATATAATTGGGTAAAGAAAAAAGCGGATACGATCATTCGAACAAGCGTCAAAGTATAATTTTGCAATTGAAAGTTACTTTCCAGAACAGGAATTTAGTCATCTTGCAAAAAAAAACATTGATAATGTATCATTTTCAAGATTAATCGTGACACAAAATTCACGGTCAACGGCAACTGGGAGAGAGAGAGAGAGAGAGAGAGAGAGAGAGAGAGAGAGAGAGAGAGAGAGAGAGAGAGAGAGAGAGTGAGAGAGCTGCGGATAAATATTTGATGGCCCACCCGAATATACCACTGTGTGTGTATAGACGCGAGCACGTGTCAAGGCCGCTCACGGCGGGATCATTAGGGAAGTGCATGGCCCGATAATTTATGTGAGCGGTCTTGCCGAGGTTTCGGTGCTGGGTTTTTTCACTGCTAAGGTTACACGAACAGTTTTTACAAGGAGAGTTTGACTGATAAAATATTTGCCAGGAGAATAAAAAAATGTTGACACGTAACCGACGGAAAGTGAAATAGAATCGTTAATTTATATTATCTTCGCTTGTATTCTTCATTCTCAGATTAGCAATTGACCTACTATTTCCTATAGTTACCCTCGATACCAAACTCATAAAGTTTTCTTCAAAACCATCTTCAACGCGCAACAATGAGCAAACTGTATTCGTAAAAAGTATGTAACAAACATTACGATGAAACTAATGTACAGAAAAAGAAATAAAAAACGTGCAAGATCTTTTGTCTGAGCGGAGTCGTTACGTGATCGCATGGCCTCACACAGCTTCGCTGCTGCTGCCACGGCAGAACGTAATTTGCAAGGTATATACACATGCAAAAATGCCGAGTTCACGCCTTGAACGCGTACGCTCGCAAACGCGTGCACACACCGCTATAATAGCTCGATTGCCTTGCGAGCCGCTTCCAGACGTCGGATATGTATTTCACTAAATAGATGAGAGCGCATATTGCCGTTTTGATATGTCGAGCAAAACGATGCTTGCCGCGATGGTTTTGGCTTTTTCCTTCATTAAAAGTTTAGGTATCGACCACTCGGAGTGCAATTGAATAATTGAACGCTCAAGTAAGACGTAAAATGTTTTTTGTGGACGTACGCTTCCGTTCAAATTCATACATTTTGAAAAGAAGTGTCGATATTTCAAGCGTTCCTGCAACAATTTTCTAAGTAGTATTCTCTAATTTGGTCAGACATTTAGCGTCTCACGCGGCACATGCATACATCCAATCCGGATATATTTAGCGCGGCAAGATTGGTATAGATCGCGAATGCTGTCTGTTATTTAGACGCGCGCTGCTCTTGTTGCACATTTGGCCTCCATTGATGGTAGAGTCGATTCGCGCACAAGCCCGATGTAATTGGCCGTGTCTTGTAGCAAAATCAGAATAATAAGACACTGCCCGAAGGTGTTGATCACAAAACTTCCAATCACAGCCCGACAGTTGATTGCGCGTAAGGCAAACTGCACGCACACGCGCGCGCGCGCGCTCGCGTGGGCCAAAGTAGCCAAACCATTGTGTAATAAACCAACTCAAATGAAAAGGCTAGCTTTGGGACGCAAATTATCCAATACAACTCGCTCGATTGCCACGCATTTTCCTCGTAGCGAAATAATGACCTTCCATAATGATCTTTTGTTGTATATATTGGCTTTTTCGTCAGAATTGCGTAACACACGTACGTACCATTCTGAGTGTCATAAAAAAGCATATTTCACCCAATTTTCAGTCTTTCTATAAATACAACAATTTCTATCCTTTTCTTTCGCACGATAGACTTTTATTCCAGCCTCGGCGGCAGTGGCGCGGCAACGTAACCAAACGGAAGATCGAGACTGCGTTTGACGTGTCACCAGACTCAATGGACTCTCTCGCACGCTACTGGTTAGGTATTTGTGCAGCGTATTGTGGATAATTTTTTTTTATTTTGTGAGAGAGAAAAAGTGGTAAAGAGAATATTTATCCAATGCAAGAAGAGAAAATTAAAAGAACGGATGGAGATAATTATAAGAAAATAAATAATTATAAAAGAAATAAAAGTTTCAATTACTCATTGAACCGAATCCCTGAAAACTTTGAACACTAGAAATACGTCGGTAACAAAAAAGAGCGAAATAGTGAAATACTGTGACCGTGTCGTCGAACTAGATTGGAACGTCAGACTCTTTCTCTGCGTTCATCCGCCAGAATAGCTTTTTGGCCTACACAGCTTCTCTGTTTCTGCTCGACGAAAATATTTTCATCGGCGAAATCTCTCTCAAACTTTTTTTTTTGCAGCATATGAAAAATATCGGGCAATGCTTGTCACCGTTTCCTGTCCCTCATTCTTCGTCTTATAATCAATACGTTAGCAATATTTACTTGTGGGTGATTTTTTTCGTGGCTCTGCGACTGTCTAAAAGAGTTTACAGTATACCTCCTATAATAATGATAAATTCGAAATTCGAAAGAGGTAACAGCGAGCGTGGGTTTGCAAATGAGCTGTGAGAGTAGTAAAGTGAACGTCTTGCTCGTATGTTTTTGGCCTGTTTATAAAGATACCGCATGACATTTCTAGGCCTCGAGAGCTTTTTACGTAACTCCAGCACACTCTCATCGTCTGGCGATAGTGGTGTCCATCTGCTATGGACTTTATTGCATGTATATTCAGATGGCAATAAATTCGCCGGTAAATGTATCTCTGTTGAGGCATTTTTTTTTCTGCGGCGTGTGTGTGTATGACCGTGACTTTCATGATTTTTATCACGAGTTGAAAAAAAAAATGAAACAGAAAAACATCTCCATCTGGCAAAACGAAATCGAAAGTTTACCTTTTCTCCAGGCTCACATGTACACACACGCGCGCACGCGCACGCACTTCATCGCTTGTCCTTGCGTCGAAGTTTCTTCCTCGTGCGCTGCGGCCTTCGCAACGATATATACGAGCAAGAGAGCGAGCGCCTCTCCGAAAATTTGCTTAACGAATTCGCGCGCGAGCGGACGGTCGAGCGCACGCGCGAGCGACCTAGACCTTCGCAGTTCTCTGGCTCCTTGTACTATCTTTTTTTCGCTCTTTCCTCTTTTCTTCCTGGTCTTTGTCTTTTGGGCGCGAACCGCTTGTGTTATAACAACTTGTGAGTGAGTCTGGCGTTTGACGACGGTCGCGTTTATCGTTTAACGCCAAGTGAAAATTGAAACGTAATTCTGGCGTTGATCGTTACGTGGTAGTCGGTCAAAATGCATTTGTTGAAGAAAGTCTAATGGTGAAATGGATATAATTGACAACGACTTTACGCTTTCTGCATTAATAAGCTATCTGATTGTTATAAAAAATATGACGCGCTTAGATTATTTGGTTGGCATCACAAAGGCTCCTTCAAATCGACGCAAAAACGAAAATTAAGCACTGAACGATCAGATCGCATGCAAAAAGTAGAATCTAAAACTCACATGTTTTTTTCGTTAAAACATCCGAAACAAGAAACTTCAGCCCAATGGGCGCTGCTACCGACAACAATCTCTCGCTCTTGCTCACCGAAAATAAAAGAAGGGAAGCTTCTCCACCAGTCAATTGAAGATTACACTACTCCTTTGGCAGTGTCATTGGTAGCATGAAAACATAATCAGCCTCCAAATCGTCTAGTAAAACCGAAGGATAAGTGCTCTGAAGGCTCCGCCCTCAGTCTTAGTCCTCGTGGCAGTAGTAACATCATCGTTGCTCCATTCACCCTGTCTCTCTCTCTCTCTCTCTCTCTCTCTCTCTCTCTTTCTATTTCTCTCTGCACTCAACAAAATGGAAACAAATAAAATAAATACATCAACGATTTGCACTGCGAGTCCTTGTGATAATCATCACTCCTCCTCGTGGCACATCACACGAAAGCTCGCAATACATGGCGAGAGACGCACGCACACGGACACACACGTGGGTGCGAGGGTAGTGCGAGTGCAAGTTTGATATTTTTGCAAGCAGCTGCAAGCGAGGCCAAAGTAGGGCGACGACTGCTTGCTGCTGGGGACCCTCCACGGCGCGTCGGCTTCCTCGGCGACGGAACACCACTCACATACACCAGCTCGCGGAGAATCAAAGGGAGTGGGGAGCAAAAGCGCAAGCGCGACCGAGGGCGGCGAAAGTGGGGTAGCGCCAGAGTCTAGGATAGGTCGCTCGGTGCACGAGAGAGCGATGCACTCTCTCTCTCTCTCTCTCTCTCTCTCTCTCTCTCTCTCTCTCTCTTCTTCTGCACACGTACGTTGGTGTGGCTCCGATTATACACACCATGTGTGTGACGCCTTTCTGCATCGCACGCGAGCTATGCACACGAGGGCTTTAATGACGAGCGTGCCGAGTGACGCTTTTCTCTCTTCTTTGGCGGAAAGCTCAGCTTTCTCGAGCTTTTTCGTTTTCTTCTATTTTCAGGTGTCTTAACAATGTTTGTCCAAATTTTTATCAGATGGACATTTTGCTCTCGCAAATTTAAAAATAATTACGATTTGATTTTATGTAGAAAACGTCTTTTGTTTTATTGTGGCAGATTATTTATTTTCTTGTGCGCGATACCGATGTATTGATAGAATAATCGATAACTTTTCAGCAGGCACATCATTGGTGAATGAAAAAAATTCAACGAGACATTCCTACGAAGGTCTCGTACGATTAACGACACGATTGGTAAAACACCATGGAAATTCAATTGTGAAATTGCACGCTTTAACCTGCATGTAAAATACACGACAAAAAAATTCACCTCCCACGTAAGTACAAGGTACTCTCGCTTTTTACTCGCGCGAAGGAGAAAGTGCGCGCACAGCAGACGGCGATCAGACGAATGCGCAGGCCGGGACCAGAAGCCAAAGCAAGGCCCTGCCCGGGCTCGGTTTAGGCCATGCCGATACCGAAAAAAAAGCTTTCACCTTCGAACGCACTGCCCGTTGCTCGCTGCACACGTGTGGCCAGTCCACGGTCAGTGCCCGTTGACATTCACTTTTCCTTTTTGGTCGAAGCTGGTCGGGCGGATTTCGGGAAAGAAAGCCAAATTTTAGCTGTAATTTAAACCTACATTCGCAGTTGATTTGCCAGATCGACGTATCGACACTTGTCCGAATTGAATGTTGTCAATCGATCGTGACGATAGTAATAATTTCACTGATACGATGATGAAACAACGAAAAGTTCCTATGGAATTTTCAATTGACGATTGCTCAACAAAGAGCTGGAGTAGCGGAAGTCAAAAGTACATCATAGTGACTCTCAAAAACTTAAATACCATACGAAAGAGCATTTAATTTTACTCCTAACAGTGTTCTTGCATTTCCTCCTCGTCGACGATGAAGGTAATTCAATGTCAAGTTTTTGGGCCCATAAAACGTGCCCATGTGTATGTGTGCGTGCGCCCGTGAAAGTATAATATAAGCGAAGACTCAATTCGAGGAGTCTTTTTGACAGCCGACAATAGGAAGATAAAGAGAAAAAGTAAAACTTGTTTTCGAATGGAAATGGTTTTGCGTGGAAAATGTCTAATGTAATTGAATAAACATCGACACTATGAAAATTGCAAGAGACGATCTTGTAAAGCTATCAGTAGAACAAGACAGACACGGTCAGGCATACATAGTCAAACAAGTAAGAACCAAGAAGCTCAATTAGCATGAGAAACGATAGCTTCGAATGAAGAAAAAAAGAACGAGATCGCATCATGTGTACGAAGGTCGTGAGCGCGCGAGGAGGACTCCTTGTGCGAGGATCTGCGACTTTATAAGTCCCACCATGACCTCAAAACAGGCCGGTTTTTCTGTCGACGAGAGGAAAAGTTATCGACAGGCGATATAATAGAATAAAAAGCCGATTTGTTCATTCGCGCAACACATAATTTCACAGTCAATCGTCACCTTCCCCTTGGCTATATAATTCCGATGATCTTCTTTTGTCTTCCAAAAGATTTATTATACTATAATCATTTTTTTACATTCTCGACCGGAGAAAAGCTGCACGATAAATTACCGAGGATGCAATTATTCGGAGGAGAGGAGATTAGTCGCCGTTGCAACATCGTGCGCGTAAGCACGAACAGCCGTAAACTTTTCAAGCGTTCATTAACGTCACAGCTTTTGCACTGCACGTCAAAATTTAACCGCGAGCACCGAGCGCACGTATGTAGCCGAGCTTCGATGGGCCTTTTTCAGGTCAGTATGCACACGCATACAAGAATATGTAGTAAAACGTTCCTGGAGAAAATCGAACAATTTTAGTAACTCTGCACGAGAGGGAAAGACAGACAGGAAGAGAGAGAGAGAGAGAGAGAGAGAGAGAGAGAGAGAGAGAGAGAGATTGTTGAATAATTGTTTCACAGAGCCTATACTCGATAACTCCTCTGTGAGTATTTCCGGACCTTTACAATGAGAATGCTGCGTCGCGTAACGTTTCATGATCGATAACTATTTGCAAAGAGAACGAGCACGTAGCCATAAAACAATAACAACATTTATCCAATTGCCGTTAGACAAAAAAGACCTCGAAATCCCATGGACGCGTCTCATTCACGCACCTCACTCCTTGTCGATATATTTCGTAGAATCTCGCTTGGCCACGCGCAAAAATCTTCGGCAGCGTTGCGTGCAGGCAAACGAGTTGAGTTGAGCTCTGCGTGTGTGTAAGTGTCGGCAGCCTATACGTACACAATAAAAGAGTGGCCAGTACCGTAAGCCCCACTGACTCACAGAACTACTTTCCCTTCCTCTCGGCGCGCTCGCTGCCCGTTATTCATGAGGTTAGTAGCGAGAGTGAAACTCGTCGGACGCACTTCCTTCTCTTCTTCTTTCTCTCCTTCTTTGTGTGTGCGTGTGCATGTTATTTTATCTTTTTTGGACATATTACAGTTACAAGTCTCGAAATCGATCTTTTCTCCTGCCTTTCTTTGTGATAATCGCAAAGGAAACAAAAAGTTATGGTTACTCCACTACATATGGAGGAAGTAATTTTCGTTGTTGACGATGCGCAGAATACGCAGAAAATGAAAGTTTCTTTTGCGTATCTTTTAGTATGAATATACTGACGACTGTGAATAAGCGTTTTAAATATCACTCGAAAATCAATTCTTTAACTAACTATAATAGGCCATAGAGCCAAAAAGTTAACAGCAATTTCAGTTAAAAAATGTCAGTTGAACTTAACTGTTATTCATGTACGCTATACTTTCATTTAATGCAACGATATACTTTCGCTTTGATACTAATGTCACGTGCTACGTTTTCTCGGTGCTCGCGTACCGGAAGCAGTAGAAATTTAATTATACAAAAAAAAACTAGCTTTGTATCCACAATTTACAAAAAGGTCTATCTTTCTTTATAGTAATATTCAAGTCAATGAAAACATCAGAATAATGTCATTATATATCCGAGAGCTCGTACATGAAACTCAAATGTTTATCTACACTGAAACGAAATCGTATATCAAATGGAACTATTTATCTAGTAAATAATAAGGCGCGCGCGCGCACACACACACAAACACTCGCTGCAATTGGTTCCACAAATTGTCATCAATAAGCTCTTTCGCGCCTTAAGGGTAAAACCGTTGTATACAAACATTTATCGCGCTCCTGCACAAAAGCAATTTAGCAATCGTCGATGCAGCAGGAGGGAAGGAAACTCTTACTCTGTACACATACGCGTACTTTCCCCCGTAAATCAGGTACCCCGAGAAGACTTATGTGTCGATATATCCGTTGCAGCAAGAGCCGATCGAGATTAATTCCGGTTGACGGAAAACTGTCCGGTGCGATGCCTGTTTACAACGCTGACACGGGTGATATCTTACCCAGTTTATATAGATTGACGCTTTAATGTAGCGTTGCTATGGTTATTGGCTCATGCGTGTGAATGTGAGCAAAGGCGATCGAAGAAAAGTTATATATATGGCTGGAATACGAAAATAGAAGATTATTATAAATCTAAAATTCGATCGTCATTTATTGAGCATATTTGTAGTGCTGCAATATCGAGATTCCGCCAGCTGAAAAGAGCTCAAACGCACAAAGAAAAGCACGTGGCATAAAGCACAAACAGAAGCTAGACAAAGATACGACGATAGATCGAACGCTCAATATCTCCTACATCTTCTCTGTCGCTCACCCCGTCAAGTGACAATCGTCTCATCAGACTCAATGAGAGAACTTCCTCCTGCACTTGCTCCTATCCGTCGCTATTCTAATCTCGAAATCGGCGGCGAACGCACATCGTGCTACGCGAGTGCAGGCGCGGTTGTTGAACATGACCGCGAAATAAAAAGTGGCCCTCGATCAGGCCTCACTCGCTCTCTCTCTCTCTCTCTCTCTCTCACTCGCTCACACAGCGCAATCTCTTTCTGGGTCAAGATTCAAGTTCTTTGGTAGTGCGAGAGCGAGTGAGCGCCTTCGAATCAGACACTGACGACTATGAACAACCAGAACGAAGCGTGGGTGAGCGATTTGCATTGACACGGAGATTAAAGAATGGATCATTAGGTAGAATGCCATTGATACGATTGTGAAGTGAAGGTGTTGAGTCGAGGGTTATTGTGAAGTTTGTACATTTAGTATCTACTCTAAAAGATCGGACCTTTCCACGTTGATCTAATCGGAAGTGAATCGTTATTTACGACTTGATTGTTTCTTTAATTTTTCAGAAATTTAAATAGGAGACTTGCATAGAAAGTTGAGTTTATCATTTGTCGATAGTATTAATGATATACTATCAAGGTAGTTATCCTGCGTCAATCATATTTTTTTGTAAAACAACTCTACGCAATTTATCAACGTCTTAATTTTTTTTTCAAACTTCTGTACGTGTACATTTCCAAATCTCGCTACGTAATCAATCTTTGTACTATGAGCGCGAACGCATTCAACTAGTGAAAGCTCCAAATGATTTAACATCTCGATTACCCGTAGAGACAAGATTCTATAGTGTGAATCGTTTCGATAAATACAGAAAGCTCTAAATATGGGGTGATCGATACCCAACGTCCACTTGGACCGGTGGATGTTTTAAGATTACGTAAACGTTTGTTTTGCTAGTAAGGTAGGACTTTAGCTCTTGAATGTTTCTGGAGATGGCGTAAATTATTTTTTTAATGACGCACACTCATTCTCCTATAGCGCAAAGCGATATTTTGCAATAATAGTAATATATGTTTAAGTTGAAATTCAAGCTTCATATTTTCATTCAACGGATACTACCAAGTAAACGATGCAGTGACGTTGAGAGAAAACAAACCTCTCTTTATACAACTCATTTAGTATCAAGAACTTGCATTATGGATTATGAAATAGCATAATTGTATTACACAGCTGATTGAAATAATATCTAGTCTATGCTCCGTTAATTCCATTGCATACGTCGTTTTAGGCTACCCACACAGAGGTTAATTCTTCAAATCACAATAAAAACTTGCATTGGAAATGTAATTTTGTTTCTTAAAACCTAATATACCCAAATTATAACTATGAATATTTGAATTGAAGGCAATGAACGTGAAGCAACAAGAAAATTTTATTTATTTTATAAAGACAGCTTGGCGTAGTTCTTCAATTTAGATTGTGGTTTCTCGTACAAAAGAGAATTTTTCTCTCAGATAATTTTTATACTATAAATTAATACAACGTCTAGGAAATGATGTATTCGCGATAAAACGAAGAAGCTTGCGCACAACGGCGCAACAAATCAGTGTGGCAAGAAACGCAAATAAATTTGCTCCAGTTCAGCGTTCAAATACACGGATCGTGCAACGATATCGTGGGAGAAAATCAAATAGCTATCATGTAACCACCTTAAATTGAGCAGAGGATCTCAGACAGGAGTGAAAGTAGAAAAAACCCTTACGATTGATTTCACCGCGCGCAGTAAAGAAAATCAACGGTTTGGCGATTGACGCGTGGGTGATGCTCGGTTTTCTCTTCGTTTTACAGCTGCTTGATATGGTATAAGCCTCTGGATTTTAGTGACGAATCGCGGGAACGAGCATAGATTTCAGTGCTCGATGACTTTCATAGAAAGTCCATCACGTAGTTTACGTATACGTGTGTCTTTATAATGACGACTAATCACGGTCGGAAGAAAAGTGTTCTTTTTCTGTTTATTTCGAAAGAGGTCATCTCTTCGATACGCTTGTCTTCACATATGTAGTCACGTACGAAAAAGAAACAGAGCTATAATGTTTGCCGTTGGACACGCATATAATGAGAATGGCGGGTTTTCATCGCAGACGAAACACAGCAAAGCGCCATTGTGTCGCCCGCGCTTCTATAATAATGCCGCAGCCGAGGTGAAATCTACTACTGACGGCCAACGCTAAGCTATACGACAGTGCAATGATTTTTGCGTTATTGTATGTACGAGCGGCTATTCTTTTTCTCATATCCATATAAGATGAATTGCTTTTATTGCTTATAGTTTTGATGGATTTTGATGAGCTTACTCATTAAGGTGCGGTAGAGTTACGGTAGAGTGATGAATTTAGATGTTTGACAACGTGACTTTTTCAATTCCTTATTCATATGCACTGAAAGTATCGTGTGAATTGTTTATATAAATGCTTACTAATTAATGCTTTTAAATTAATCGAAAATGTCTGACAACCAATTACTTATCATTTGAAAACTTTCAATATTATCAATTCGAACAATCAATTATAAGCAACGTTATTAAGCCCGGTTTTGTTATTTTTCCGTTTATACTTTATACCTTGAAGAATAATCCTACAAGATACAAAGATTAACTGTCAAGCGGTGAAACTATATTTTTTCTAAATCGAAATTAATTATCTCGTAATTGTGAATGATAAAATTCTACTGGGTAGACATGCAATTGTTTAACCGTTAATTATTGATACAACTATAAAAGCTTATCAACATCGAAAAATAAAATAAACCGAATGAAGGCGAAAAATAAATGAAAAAATAAATTGAATTTGTCCTCGGCTAGATCAACGCGGTTCAATATAATCCACTCCACGACAGTTAAAACTCACGCAGCGCGTGTTCGCGTGCAGGAGTTAGTTGTGCTAAGTCGTAACCTATAAGCTTAAAGCGCTCGGGCAAAAATCTTCTATATCTGCATCTTGCGCGAGCAGTTGGCCGATGTCGTGCTGGTGCAAGAGAGGAATGCCCGGGCCGAGAAAAGCTGCGAGACCTAGTTTCTACTGAACAGAGCGAGATCGGTCACGCTATTGCCAGACGCGCGCACACTAGGCAGCTTATATTGCTCGGAATTGTTCTAACTTTTTTCTTTTTCTTCTTCTTCTTCTGAGGCGCTACCAGCAGCTCCTTAGATATCTGCTTCTGCGCTCTTGTTTTTTCGCGCGGTAGGGCGAGACGCAAATGCTTTTTGCGCGCGAAAAAAAGAAAGAAAAAAAAACGACGAAGATGAAGAAACATAAAGGAACAACTTTCGAAAGTTCGCCTCAGGAAGATATAGCCCGTAATCTGGGAACACGCCTCTAATTAAGAGCCCGCAGCGTTGGAGAGAATCCGCCTGGCAATCCGACAGTGACAAGCTAGTCGACGCAACAATAAGTTTTGCCTCCCAAGCCTGCAACACAATGAGCCAGAAAAAGAAGGCTCACGGTTCTCGTCGGCAGATAAAGACTTTATATCATTCGGAATTTGTTATTCCGACAGGATGTTACGGGAAGCTAACATCGATATACATGCCACTTTCCCCTTCGCGCGTCTGATTACCGCGGCTGTCGACGAATCTGCGCTGACAGCTTGTAGCTAAACTGCGCTCCGTGGTGGAACTATCATCGGAGGATCAGCGCGGAAATATCCTCGAACGCTGAAATTCGCGTGAAGAAAAATGTTCCAATTTGCTCGTCACGCGGCTCGAAAGTCGAAGAAAGTACATTGTCATTAAAATCCGTATAAGCACTTCCTCGCTGCTCTTGGTCCCCCGCGGGCTGACCTTTCTCCTGAAACTGCACTCGTCCGACCCGAAACGTGTTTTCGATTCACTTTCGATTCTCTCTCTCTTACTTTCTTTTGTTTCATCCCGCTGGGCGATATTCTTGCATTTTACGTATTATACCTTTTTTACGTAACGTCCGCAACCAAAAAGAAATCGTATTTATATTATCCTTCAATGAGGTTTTTGCTTTGCTAGTCGTTATGTAAAAGCCCCAAGTGAGCGTCTTCGCGTTTTATACACTGCGATGAAAGTAGTTTATAGTTCAGCGAGTGAAGTTACGAAAGTTCAGTTACGCAAGATTTTAGAACATTTGGCAGCGATTATTATTAATAATAATGATTTTCGGTAGAATCGAAATGTACTCGATGGTATTGCAATGCTTTGCTCCCGTCATTGTAAGTCACCTCGTTAGCGGATAGAAAGACAAAACTTCTGTCTCTCTCTTTCTCTCGTCAAAAAGGTTCGACGACCTGTACAACAACGGGGAAAGTTGTTCTCACGCGCGCATGCTCCGAGGGATTTTACGCACCAAATCGGCATTATCTTCACCTTTCGTTATCATCATCGAGATCATCATCGACTTCTCTCTTTTGCATTGTAATAAAGGAAAATAACAACGCAAAATTTTACAACGTGATGCAATGAAGTTCAAGGGCTTGAAACTTTCACTCGTATATATGTGCAGCGCTTTTATAGGCTTTTGTTTTTATCCTTATGCCTCACTCGCAATGAAATTCTCTCTCTCTCTCTCTCTCTCTCTCTCTCTCTCTCTCTCTCTACCTATCTATCTTCATAAGTGAAGGAATTCATTCGAACTTTTGAGCTTTTCAATAAACTTACAAAGTAATTTTTCAATTTAATTATTTGGAAATTAAGAAGCGAATGCAGTGATTTCTTGAAATGATCCGTCTAACTAGTCAGGTGAAACTAATATGAGAATATGTTCGAATTTCGTATTCACGTGGCATCGTGCTAGTACTGTCGAGTAATTAAAGTTCCACATATTTGCATCATCTTCAAACGTGGAATACCGTTGCTAACAGCCATTTTATGCCCAGACGAGATCCACTTATTTTACAATAGCCGAAAGAAGAAGGATCGCTTCAAATTACACTTACTCATTTCAAAGCTGCTTTTGTCGGCATTTAAATCAATCCCTGCACGAAAAAAAAAGATTCTGGGTCAAAATTAACGACAGTTTGCGCATAGCAGTTCCATTTTCGGACAATTTTCCTTATAGGAATTGCATAACAAGTATGGATAAAGAGAAAATACCATGCTAATGTTGCGTCTAAAAGACGCTAATGACCGGTAATAACACTGCTGAGCGTATCCTTTAATTATGTCTTAATACGCAAGATATTCTGTAGATCCTTCACTTATTTACTTATCAGCGAGAGGGAGAACCTACGTAAGCGCGTTATATCATTAACCGTATATGTACATATGCCTTATAATCCTTTATATACGGAAACTTGCTTTGTCATGGCAATTAATAGCGATTTTGCACTTCTTGTGCGAAATATGTCGAACGTAGAGATCATTTCGTGCGTATCGTTTGTAATACACAATATCGTCAAATTTAAATTTTTAACATCTACTCCGCAATATCATCGATAGCGATCGTTGTGAACATGGCGTTCGCGCAGCGGGGTCGCCATCTAAGCTCGATTTTTTGTACAATCCGAATTTTTAATTTTTAGCGAGATATTTCGTATTTTCTTGAATGGATAATTATCGGTACAACTTTAACATTTATGAAAAACATTCGTTGCTCTCCCGTGAGCCTTTTGTTCGTCTCTTAGATAATCCTCAACCACACACGTACAATAATAATACAATACACCGTTAATTAATCACCAAGGGTATTTATAATATCTCAAGAACGCTAAATCATATATGCATCGATCTCAAGTGCATTTACTTATCGCCGAGTCGTAGTTATGAAGATTCGTTTGAAGAAATATTATACAGCTCATCTCGCGTTGCGATTACAGTCTGTGTGTCGTTTCATTCACAACGATAGCTCGTACACACCTATGTATCCATGAGAAACAATTATGTTGGATTTTCTAGGCGCCGTGAGAATTGAACAGCATGTATATAATTCATACGTACGCGCGAGGATCGAGTTGCGTAAACGTAGGAAGCGTCGATGCATTCGCCTTTTGTGCAACCTTGCCGCCTCAGTGGTTCTCCATCCTTGTGCGCGACTCGACTTTACGCTTCGTTTATGTGTGTTCTATATCAATTTTGTTATAGAATTAATTTTTTTTTTTTCACAGCGCGGCCGACTGTTTAAAATTGTCGCTGCTGCTCTCAATTGAATTTACCCATAGGAATTTTTAAGTTTTTCCCTTACTAATAAAACTTGAAAGTAAAAGTACTTTCCAATTAGGTATGTACATCATTCTTACACAATGATTTTTTTTCAACGACCTGCGTTAGTCGTCTATTTTGAGTGAAAGTAAGCGCACGCGCGGCTAAATTTGGAACGAAACACTGCAGAAATGAGAAAATGTACCGTCTAGCCGAACGATAGGCATGATTCCAAGCATTCTAATTTATCATCTCATACCTCTTTCACAGAAAGTAAAAGTTACAATTTACCGCGAGACACGAAATACCACAACATCACCTACCAGCCGACCTATAACTCAAAGATCTCCAAAACATACCGCAAATAGCTACATTAATAATCCAGCTGGGCACACCTGTCGACCGAAAAATTCGAAGCACCCGGACAGAACGGTAGTCACGCACACCGCACCCTCTGGCTAAGATTCCATCCACCGCGTTCGCGACGTGCACGCACCGCGAGTGCATGCATCGAAAAATCCTTCGCAATTGGAACAAATATAAATCAAGTTGAGCACGACGGTGCACTCATACCGCTCGAGGTCGCTAGCTTTCTCTTCTCTCATACGCCGCATGTGCTGCTCGCCAACGTCAGCCCAAGCTTTCGTGAGTCAGACACTCGCGATATGTATGTACATGGCGATATTGACAGTGCGCGCGCCGCTCGTATCGGCGAAGTTCAAGCGAAGAAAACCACGCTCGGCAGTGCGCGCTACACACCGCAAGCGAATTCTGTTACATTTGCGGAGAAAAGCAACAGCACTTGCTTCGGCGCGCTACTCTTCACCCGATGCAAAGCCGATCATTCATCGTTAATCGGATTATTTTTCGCATCGAGGATGTTCGGTTCCGTTGCCGTGAGGCACGCTATTAAAAGGACGCTTGTTACGAGCCAAATAACGATGTAATGCAACCTTCATCTTCGCGCGAAACAAACATCCAGCTTCGAGAAAAGAAAAATAAAATAGCACTCGATAACGGAGCGATAAGGGGAAAAAGGCGTTTCTTCCGTCATCGCGCACCCCGCCGCCGTGCAGCGATATATACACGGACCACCCCTCCGAGCACAGGGGTGGAAAGCCGCGCGGGGTTACCGAAGCGTGACGTCATCGCCCCGACGCCGAGCGGGTAGCTCCGTCGCGCATGCGTTGCACACAAAGCCAATCGTCGCGCGCGCGCGGGGTGAACGACCGACCTAGACTCGCTCAGGGGTGTGCGACGCCTCGTGCGTCGCCAGCATCCTCCGCGAGCTTTCTCTCTTTGCACGCCGAGGGCCAATTGCTTTTTCAGGCGCGTTGGCAATCAACGAAACAATGCCGCTTTTCACAGAAATTTCGTAATGTCGCTGGGGAAATGAGAAAGTCGAATGCACGTGGTCGTTATTGATCTCCCAATCTTTGTCAATGTTGCTGCTGCTGCGCGCGCGCGCGGCCGCACGTTCGGATGTACAAGGGGGAGAAAAAGAGTGGGAGGGAGTGAGGGAGGGAGGGTCACAGGGTAGAGAGAGAATACAGCAGGGCCACTAGGCTGCTACTGCTCGCGAGCAGAGTGGAGGTTATTGACCTCACCGCTCCGAGAGAGAGACTCTGTACTTGACCCCGAGGATCCTGCGCCGCGGTGTAGAGTGTGGAATGAAAGAGAGAGAGAGAGAGAGCGAGAGAGCATAGGACCGAGCGCAAAAGCGGGGAGGTGAGATATCCTTTGTCGTCCGAGAGAGAAAGGAGGGGCGATTTGTGATTCATCTACGGGGGTTAAACGAACATGTACACGCGGAGAAAAAATACGTTTTTTTTTTCGATTTTCGAGTTATCGTCGACGCAATTGGTTTCTATATTCTTACTCACGATAAATTGGCATGGCAAATGATCAAATCAGAGTACATACTATTCTCATCTACGTCCTTCTGACAGCTTACCTGCAAGCAAACGTAACAATGCTGTTGATTATTATTAATCAATGTAAAGAGAAACACGTTTTATCCATTAAATGTAAAAACATGCTGTTATGAATTATGATATTAGCTGAGTTAAGCATGTATGTGATTGATGAAGTATAAAGCAAGCGTTAGAAGTAAAAAACCCCTCTAATAAATAATCGATATGTACATTACTGAACCTGATCGTAAAACTGATTTTTCTGCGACTGACTTCCATATATCGTAGAACAAGAATTGTTTTTTTTTTATTTTATAAAAGTGTGAATACTTCTAACATCGAATATTCGTTATGTTCTAACGATCTAAGCTCCGATGGAAATTTTTACACAAAAGTTTAATAAGCTTTCTCAGTGAGGTATGCAATGAGCTGTAAAAGCCAGCATAATGACACATACACTATACGAGGCAAACGAGGAGATAATCAAAAGTGAGCGGCAGAATATCAATTGCCTTGGGACCGTACCGTGGACCTCCGATTGGTTTTTTTTTATTTCTTCTTGTCCATCTGTAGTTTTCCAAAGTTGACTTTTCGTTTGGATCTCATGTTAAAATGGAAACAAGGTCAACAACGAGATTAAACCGTTATTAGCACAATTTTAAAAGTCGTATCTTGAACCGAATTAACCCGAGGTGTTCGATATTTGGATAAGAAGTGAATTTTATAAATGTCTGTAAAATTTCCATTTATCAGCCACGATAAAGCACCCTACCTGAAAAACTTCTACAACACGGTAATTTAGTCTTTCTTCAACCTGAAAATTGACGAAAACGTCATGTCCCTCAATAAAAAAAAAAAATAATTAGCAGCATAGCTCGCAAAAACTGCATCTCTATCCGCAGCCATATCTATTCTTAAGAAAATCGAATTTTCCCTTCTCGTGTAGATATATATCGCGGTTCAGCTCCTCAACGGCGTCGTCGTCGAAGAAGTTTGCTTTTGACAAAAGAAAAGCGGGAGCTCTCTTTCTCGTTGCTGCGCGCCGAAGACGGATCCCCTACAGTTACACCCTTAACAGACAGTGCGCGCTGAGGGGAAAACCTAAGGAAAGCCTAGTACCGCAGCACTCCTTTGTGTGCCTTGATAGGGAAAAGTGAACGAGGGTGAGAGCATCTATAACGGTGAGTTTTTCATGATGTGAGTGTGTATTTGGGGGGGGGGGGTGGAATACGAAAATTCTTTTCTTTTCCCTCTCTCGCAGGATCAGATTTTCGAATTGGCAACAATGGGTCGTTGACATTGTCATTTTGATTGACGAAAACGATGAACAATTTCATTGGAGATTTGAAAATGATCGAACCTTGTGTTCCTTGAAAACTAGTTAACAGGTTGATATAGACAAAAACTGCTAACTATACGTAGCAGCTAAAACACATGAGCTACGTATTGCACTTCATCCCTCTACTCAACCCGCTGCGACACTTTGCACTCACAAAAGTAACTGGCATCGTTATGAAAAAAGAAAAAGAAAAAAGAAAAAAACAAACTCGCTCGCAAATAAAACCGAGCACTACCTTCTCGAGGAAGGAGTTACGTAAGGAATTACGAGAAGCACGTCGTGGTAGGACGCTTGCGCGCACGCAACTGCCGGGAAAAGCCCCCTTCCCGAAAAAAGGCCTGCGTGCGCGCGTGTGTGCCGGTCAATTAGGCCACGCCTAGCGAATAAAATTCGACGAGATACGAGAGAGAGAGAGAGAGAGAGTACGTTCACCCCGAGCGCCACAGAGAATTCGGGGCGGGGTACGACCAACCGACGACCAAGATTCTTTGTTATACATGGGAAACGAGGCTCTACCTGCGACGCGCCACGTGGAAAAACACGTGCTGATGGCAACGATGGATAAGGATGTGTGTGCTTGCGGGTTATTTTGTTACGCAGATGGATGCTTTTTATTTGGATTGCCATGGAAATGAGCGGGACAATAAGGATGTAACTGAAATTATGCTGTGAATTGACTTGAAGATGAGAGTGTGTGGGTTCGCATTGAAAATACGGAAATCGAAAAGAAAATGATATTCTGACGTACATAAAAAAGATTCAACTTTTAAGTTTGATTTTATTAAAAAACTAATTATTTACAGGTTGCACTTTGAATCACACTCGAATATTTAATTCAATACAAGTTTTCTATGAGACAATAATGCATATAATAAGCCGTTGCTGTTCAGAAAGCCTTTATCAAAGCCGCAGTTGTAAGTTAAATTTCTTTGACTACCGTTTTTGCCTGCCATAGTTTTATCTCAGTTGAAGCTGTTCTCGATCGGAGAGACAATTTAGAGAGAAAACATAAGTTTTAAGTTAAAGCACGTGTGCGCTAGTTCAATCCACATTCGTAAATAAATATGATCAAACAAAATGAAAAATATCGTCTATCCAATGTGTTAAGCGCAACAACAAGACACGCGATAGTCATTCTTTTGAATAGATATTAGATTTTTCGCCCACGCATCGTTAAGACTGTGCGTGATAAGTTGTTCCAGCTTTCCATGCGACAAGCTAAGTTATAAATCGTCCTTTTTCAAGGTGGATTCTAAGAAAATCATTTACCTCGTGTGAAAATATCCAGCAACATCAGAAAACGTCCTCCGAACCTGACGCCCGATCACTTGGCAATCGCACAAGCGGACACAAGAGCAATCTCTTTAGTTACACCACTTGACGCCGAGTAATGTACGTGCATTCTTTCATTTTTTTACCGCAGCACAACGCGACGCAACCTCGCGCGACGACGATCGCTCGCAACCTGCCATAAAAGAATCTTACGCGTATTTTAGGGGAAGGCAAGTGAGCGTGTGTATATACACAACACGGCGTCGTCAGTATAGTAGGATATCGAGCGGCAATGCCAAGGGCAAGGGCGCCCCTTCCATACCTAAAGCTTCCGGCCAATCGCGCGCCACACGCACTTCGCATACACACATAGGAGGACCGTTGCGTTCGGGGGAAAGGCGCACGCGCACTACCCAATTTTATGGGGGTTGCAATCAGCTGCTGCCGCCGCCGCCGTTACCGCCACTGCTACCGAGTTGATACGGTACAATAAAGCAGATTTTTATTTTAGGCTGAGCAGAAGGGTTGAAGTTGAGGTTGATTTTCTTATTTTTGGTTTATGCTGGTTGGCGCGCGGAATTAATTTCGTTAGTGAACGAACGAGGCGAAAGTTGATAAAAATGAACGATGAAATAATGGCAGCACGGACGAGCGTTTTATCGATCACGCTCACAGTATCACTTTCATTATGCATTGTTACGAATGTCAGCGAGTCTGTCGCTCATGAAGGGAAGATAAATTATTTTGGTAGTTCGGAAAACTGTGGTTGTACACTCGACTCTATAATTCATCAATTTGTCCCTCTTCATTGCTGCACGGGGAACATGTATTTTAATACGATTACACAAGGGTTGAAGCGATCTCCTCTGTAATCATTTCTATCTTTCTATATACCGTAATTTCATTCTCAGAAATGTTTACTTGTTTAAGTAACTTACAAAAAGACGTATTCAAAGCTATGTTTTAGAATTATTCAGAGATACTTTATTAAAAAAATGTGTTTTATGCTTAAACCTTTATACGAATAATTTTTAATTTAGAAGGCACACTATTACTTTAACCATTTTATGAAAATCAGAAATTTCTAATCCATATTTCCGCAATTGAATTCCATTATGCTCTAATCAACTTTACATGAACGTAAGTGTAATTTGTGTTTGAATAAATATCATTAAGCAAAAGTTTGTGTTCTGTGAAAAAAAAATTCAGAGATCATCCAGTCCTACATAGTCGCAGCTAATTTATTCGAAATCCACCTTAGTGCAGACGTTTCTCTGCGTAGTTTCAAGTGAAAATTCTCACTGCCTACGTAGACGTCGAAGTACATTCATTTCAGTCACTCGAAGTAATATGCCAAACTTCCATTTGGTAAAGCTCGAAATAAATGTCCCAAAGTATTACTCTAATCTCGAGAACCATCAAAATAATAGCCCGACCACTCGGTAATCTCACGACGGCAAAAAGAAAAAGAAAGGGTGGGTCAAAACAATAGCTATGAAAAGAAAGCACGTGGACACACGCACAATAGAGAGTTTTGACGGTAACGCTTTGTTGTTTTTTTTCGCCAGCTGTGCGCGCGCGGAAAAAGGCTTCGCCTACAAACCTACGAGCGAGATCCCGGCAAAGGAGAAAGTTTCGAACGAGGTGAACGCACTCTCGCGGTTTCGAGTCTCTTGCAACCTAGCTAACGATGATATTTCTCGACGGCTGGTGGCGTTACGTAAAAAAAAAACAAACCACGTTATCGGGATAGCCGTTTTCGGCTGGCGGGGCTTCTGAAATGAAAAGTTGTGGGCGCGACCGGGTTGCATTTTGCGTAACTAATGTAGCGATGCGTGCGCCGGCTAATTATTTCAAACGCCAATCTCGAATGTCAACTATTTCGTTACGTACGTGTCGTACGGTTTCCGAACCTTACACTTTCACTGCCCGTGCGCATTTCTGCTCAGCTGTGGCGGTGGTGCGGCGGCGCCAGCGATGAATTTACGAGAGGCGCGTACGCGCACATATCCGTTACGAAAGCGACAGGTGATTATTTAATCTAAATTGATAATTCGTGGAGCGCGAGCTCGCGCACTTAGTACCAGCATGCGCGAACGAGAGAGGTAAAATAAAAAAAAATTCCTCTCGTAAATCCAGTCGCTCATTATAGCCTCGCCGCGCGTACGTGATAATAGGCAGACGCTGCTGCGAAAATTTAAGTAAATCAACAACTAATTATACAGCGGCTCTCGACCCTTATACATACGTCGACGACGTCGCTAATCGTTAGCTCGCGTCTAATTGGCCATGTTTTTTTTTCTTCCCGCGTGCACACGCGCACGCTCGAAGGAAGCAGGAAGCTTACGTGTGCAGTTTGAGAGCCACGGAGGAGAAAGTGCCCCGCGCGTTTCTGCGCGTGCGGCGTTATACACGTTATTGTGCGCGAGCGCTTGGATAACGTCACTGTGCTGCACCGGATATTCCTGTGCGCGAGACGGGAGGTTTTTCTATCGGGACTGCTCAATGGCCTGCTACGGTTTTTCCGCGAAGAGGAAGTCGCTTGCCTTCGATCGAGATTAGCAGAAATAAAACTCCTCATTTTCGCTCGATAGACGTCGAATTATTCAAGCCTTCAGTCTAGACTTTGAAATATACATTTTAAGGCAGAAATCGCGCGATTATACATTCGTAAATTCCAAACCGTCCGAAACTTTCGAACCGGTTAATAAATCATCGAGCGGATGTAAATGCAAAAGTGCACGTTTCAAATCCATTCGAGTCGACTTATATAGAAAGTGACACTGACACCATACTAAAATCATACTCGTATATTTACAGCGATAAACAAAACTTGCAGGCTTCTCTTCTCTCGAATAATTTTTTTCTCTTATTTATTTATTTATTTTTTTTTTTTTTTTTGCGAAAACGAGAGGAGAGCCCGTGAGCCCGTGAAGCAGCTTTTTCCCGAGGCAATTAGCCGTGTGCGCGCGTGCACATGCCCCGGTAAACGTGATCAAAGGGCTTGCTGCGCTTGCGGCGTCATTCTTACTTCACGGGGTGCAGAGAAAAACTGGGTCACAAAGCTGCTGCCGCTTGCTTATATACTTGTTAATTAGCTATGCCGGCTAGCCGAGCTTCTTATTTTTCTTCGTCATCATCTTTTTTTCATCTTTATCGTTCGAGTGTACTTCAAGCGATGAGTGCACAGTGTACGTGTATATGCGTGTCTATGTGTTTGTGTGTGTTCACTTTTTCTACACAAAATCGTTTTCGAATTGAAGAAAGCAAAAATTGTACGTGTAAACGAAGATTGACGGTTACTTTAGTTGATTAGAAGCTGTGCGAAGGTATAATTCGTTCAAATATACAATCCAGAGAATCATATTGCCTCCTTGAATTTTCCGATAGGAAATCATTCAACGATAATGAACTTACGCGCTTTCCCCGAAAAGATGCATCCTTGCGAGAAGAAAATAAACATACAACTTGTAGACAGTCACTTTCGCTGGGGTTTCTAGCGAAAAGTTTTACGTGACATGCATACGGGGTCAGCTTCGTTAAAGGCATCACGTATAGGCACACTGGCGTTTCAGAAAAAACAGTTGTCGCTCGCTCTTCGCTTAAAATGGGACGCACGCGAAAAATAAGAAATTCCGCTTGCGGACGCTCTTTAACGCAGATATACGTGGAGCTTGCGGAAACTCTTTAAAGCGAAAGACATTTTACACGATGCTTTTGAGCGCTAAGCTTGTCACGAGTTCACTTTCTTCAAACGTGCGTATATCATTCGAGAAAGTACGTTCTCGACGTTAGTTGATTTTAAACTTATTTTCATGTGCATACATAAAGCTATCTTAGATCAACTTGGTCATAAGTTGGAATCTTTATTGTGATCTCGAATAATTAACTATTTTCTCGTACCTAGAAGTGCGGTGCAAGTTAATAATAAGCTCAAAAGGTTTCGAGTAACGTGAACTAACATGTTATATAAAAAAAAACACTTCAATGGTCACCTGGTAGCAAGTTAACAAGATAGATGCAATCAATTGTTACTGTTTTAACAAAAGGAAAACAATAACCGCAATTTGCAAGCATCGCTGCATGATATCCACCGATAATTCAATCTTTTCCAAGTTACGGTGTGATCGGGCTTGTCTTTCACGAAAAAGATCGTGCATCGTGTCGCGAAAAACCGTGCACATCTCTACAGCATGCATGCACCCGTAGATTCTATCTTCTACCCACCGACAAAAAGAGAAAAAAAAAAGAAAAAAGCGAGACAGGGAATCATTCTTTTGCGAGTACACCATTACCTCATCCCTTTCAAGCTCCCTCCCCGAAAAAGAGCTTTTTTGTTAAAGGGTATAGTAC
This sequence comes from Phymastichus coffea, assembly GCF_024137745.1. Classification (NCBI taxonomy): domain Eukaryota; kingdom Metazoa; phylum Arthropoda; class Insecta; order Hymenoptera; family Eulophidae; genus Phymastichus; species Phymastichus coffea. The sequence goes on from NW_026706916.1 coordinate 771,656, forward strand.
GCACGTAAAAGATACTTTTTCACAAAGTGTCTGCACGTGTGTGTGTGCGAACGTTCCATAGAAAGCCGCGTGCAGTCGGCCGAGCTATTTCCATTAACCCATTTCTTGGTGTGTCTGGGCGACGGACGACTCTTCTCTCTCTCTCTCTCTCTCTCTCTCTCTCTCTCTCTCTCTCTCTCTCTCTCTCTCTCTCACGCACGCACACAGGCGCGCGCAGACATGTTTTCACGTGCTATTTTGTCGCGTGGCGCACGCTGGCTCTATGAATAATTTGGCGTCGCTCGGTTTTATTATTTTGCGCGGCTAGTTTTCAAGAAGGGCAACCAACAGCAGCGAAAAAGAATCTTCAACAAGTCGCATTAATTATTTAAGGGGATTGCACGAGCTCGCGAGTTACACTGTAGTTTTGATCTACATCTGTGTGACTGCTACATTATGCAAAATGTACAGCGCAGGTGGCGAGAGTAGTTTCTGCCACTCTCTGTATGCCAATCGATCGAACGTATGGTTATTATTTCACGTTGCCAACGAGACAGTAACCATAACTCTGTGAAGTGTGTAGCGTAAAAATTACATTACGCTTGACATTAGATGCTTGAAATTGTCGTCGAGATTCCCGTCGGCGATTGGAGATTGACAATTCTCGTGAGAATAAATGTCGATCTACGGCTTTGATAAATTTCAATAAGTTTTTTAAGTACGACCTTACCGTTTGGTAACTAAAATTCCATTTAGAAAATATAGGAGTATACTCCCTATTGGTAGAAAGCGTGAGTAATAAAAATTAAAAAACATTTGGAGAAATGACGCTTCAACAGAGTACCGTTACAAAGTACGCTTGTTCGACCGTATCTACTTAACCTACATAGATAAACGTCATTCTAAATAGGCGGCTGAGGAGAGTTAAGATTGCGACCTTAGACATGCACTTTTTCCTTCTTTTTTATTGTTATTACTGGCAAGAAATTCCATGAAAAGTTTTCACGCAACGAGAGTGACGGCGATGGGAAAACCTTGAAAAATCAGTGAAGTATATGTATTTGCGAGAATCGAAGTGTATCATTGAGTTACTGTAGGAAGGAGTTGGTGGAAGAGGCACGAGTAGTGGGGGCCGGAAGCGATAAACCCGGTGCAACGGTCGAAACTGAAGTGGGTCTCGATAAGGAGTCCGACCTCGAACGTCAGTTAGAGGCGTATACACGCGCAACGAGAGCTTTATCCGTGAACCGGGATAAAATGGGGGCTCACTCTCATTCTCAACTACACTGCAAGTCGCTTTTACTTTTCTTTTTGCATTGATTAACTCTTACATACTATTGTGAGGATCGCTACTTGTTAATTTTTTTTCACCGACTATTAGACCTTAATTAGACTCAAGATCATTTCTACAAAAATATTTTCAGACAGATCATGCTTTCTTTTTAATCAAGAACTGACCTCTCTCAATCACGATCATTTTCGTTTATTCAATGTATATTTTCCTCAAAATCAGTGCAATAGAATTATTTCTCTACTAATATCGCTAAAAATTTACATGATTAGAGCTAGCTTTAGTGCAGTTATATAAACACTTTAGAATACAATTGTTTCAAGTTTTTTCTTGTAATAGTTATCATTAGTTGATATGTAAGTTAACCTCTATTTGGAAGGAAATATCACTCGTTTTATATATTATACAAACGTTCTTGGAGATTCCGCCTTGTGCAAAGTTAGTAAAACGCAGCGAAATGCAAGCTCGAAAAAAAATATGGAATCGACATCTAAAATATATTTAAATAAAATATAGTTAAAAGTTATCGAATAAAAGTTGAAATTCGACTTTCTATCGCTGAAGCTCTTTGAAGCCGCATAAAAGATTTGGAAAAATCAATGGCGTACGATGGATGTTCAACCACGACGACAAGCATCGCCTCGCGCGACAAGAAGGCTAAACGGCGCAAAGAGAAGAAAAGAACGAGCAGGAACAATCGTCTCTCATCGCGATCCATAGCGCGCACACAAGCGAGCCCCTAAAACGTGGCGTCGCGTGAATATCGCGGTAGCGGCGTCGGCGTAGTCGGCGTGTTGCAATGGCCCAGAAGCGGTAGCTAGGCGAAGGGTCAAAAACACCGAGTGGCATGGTTTCTAGGCCACGCCGCTGCTATCTATAAACCCCTTGCGAACGCCTGCCTGCCCCTCTCCCTCGCGCTCGCCTCGTGCATTCGTGGCCCAAACGCGTCGCCGCTGCACACACGCGCGCGCGCGCCCGCACACGTTCGCGCTCTCACACGGACGAGCAGGTTTCTATGCGCCGAGTGCAAGTGCGCGCCTGGCTAGACGAGGCTTTGTACTTTCGCGATATTGCGGCGCGCTTTTCTCCCGAGGAGAGAACGAGAGCGAGCTTCCTTTTTTTTTTCTTGCTTCGTCTCGACGACTTCTCGTCGTCCTGGCTTTCGAGTGCGAGCTGTGGTCTTCCGTGTGGGTTTCGTCGAACGTCCTGTAGCGAAAAATATTCAGTCAAACTATCGCCCATTGCGAAACCTTCGCCTATCGAATGTCGCACAGACGTCTCGCTAATCTGGCGTTATCTTTCTGTAGACGCTGATTTTGAGTCTTCGAGAAATACGCGCGGCGCGTATATCGCGCGACCTACAAAAGCCCAAACTCATGTACAAATTTCTCGACGTCCAATGGACCGGTGCAACGTGCGATTTTCACTAGAGAGAAAGAAAGAATGGCAAGGTGTCAACGTACTCCCGTGGCATGTTGCGCAATTGATTGCGAAACGCGCGGCAGCAGCAGCGGCAACAGCAGCGATGGAGGTAGTGGAGGAGAAAGTGGGAAGAGAGACCTGTTCATGCTTTTAGAGTGAGAGGATCGAGAGAGAGAGAGAGAGAGAGAGAGAGAGAGAGAGAGAGAGAGAGAGAGAGACCGGTTAATCGGCTGAGATTCATCGCTGTGACGTGCAGTTGTCACCCACTTCTTGATTATTTTTTTCTGAGTGTATACGGGAACGATTTATTACATTGACTCATTTTCGATGTCATATTGTTGCGTAGTGATGCTCGAACATTTTCTCAGATTTTTTTTTTGTTGCGCTTTTGTGCACCCAACGAGACTTTAATTAGATTGGTCGAACATTCGAACAATTGATAAATGCGGACAGCAAAACAGTAAGAATAGGTGCATTAACGTAGAACTTATACGATCTGGTCTCAAGCAGCAAAACGAAATTTTGTTGTTAGTCCAAGAAAACTTTTGACTTTGATAATACTAGAACAACATTTCTGGTGAGAATTGTGAGATGACATTGAACTCTTGTTTACTTCACGCTCGATTCGTGTCATTTTTAGGACAGCCATCAATAGTTCTTCCATCGACCTATATAATCGACGAAAAAATAAATAAGGCAGTCAATCAGTATATATTCTAATCCAATCAGAATATTCAAAGATATTTAACAATTTATTGTTATACTCGGAAGGTCAGTCGAAAAAAAAATGTTTGCTCTTCCTTTATAGATCAATCTAGCGGAAAAGAGTAGGGCAAAATAAGGAAATGGCAAGTGCACCTCGCACGAACGAACCCAAGCCGTGAGTCGGTAAGCGCGGCGCAAGCACGCATGCACACTTTCACTGCGGTGCGTGGAGCAAGAAGGCTCTTTGATATTTGACGTTTTGCAGAGTTCGTAGACTCAATCCCGGCCTCTCCCAGGAGAGCATGATCGCGCAACGCCTCTCCTGACCTCGGACGATAAGCAAGGCTAATTAATCGCGAGCGAGAGGGAGAATTGCCTACATTACGAAGACGGCGCGCGATGGACGTTGCGCAACCCTCGCTGGAAAATTTCGAGGTTGCAATCTATACCGCGACGAGAGAAGCGCAGAGAGCCGGCGTAGTTTATTTGCGCCAATCGTCACAATGGATCGGACGGTCGGCGAAGGCACGCGCGGAGCCCAACATCCTCTTTCACCAAAACAAAAGAAACGGCTCTATGGTGCTCCGTAACCGGCAGCCTTTCCGCGCTGACATCATTCGCGCGGTGCGTAAACGTGGCTTCCCGTGCCGCGCTTCATTTCTTTTCCTGTTGCGCAACCCTCTCGCTCGGCGCTTTTTCCTCGCTAATTATCGAGCGGCGCGCGCCCGCTGCTCGCTAATCCCCTGACATTTTTGCTGCGCCCGTTTCCTTGCTCTTACATGTACGCACACGCGCCTACACGCACGCGCGGTCTAGGAAGTTCAATTAAACGGGATTACGAAAGACGAACAGCGCGCCGGGTTATCGGCGAAAGGCGCGCGCGTTATACCTTTGCGAAAGTTCCCTTTTCTTTTCCCGATCGAGTGCCGGATAGATCGATATTACGAAGGCGCGCGGTGCGCGCAACCCGTCGCGGATGAAGCTTCGCTGCTCCGCGGAAGCTACAATAAAATCCGACGAGACGCAGGCGCCGAAGCGCCCTAATGCTCATTTGCGACGTTAACCGTATTTTCCAGCCGATACTCTTCGCCGCCTGGTCTAAAAATACAATGATCTTTTCGAAAGACACCATAGTACGCTAGCGCGCGGCGTCGCTCGGCATTCGCACTCGGTCACAAGTGCAACGATGCGCGCGTATATTTTCGCCGCGGCTTATAATAGAAATGCGCGCGCACAGCGAAGAAGCAAAGGAGCGAAGTGTCAACGACGAAATTTCCTCGTGCATAGCCTAATTACTCGACAGCCGTCCTTCTTGCTCCCTCGGCTGTGGTTAGTGATTACGTAAAGCGTCGCTTTGCGATCCCGTCGCGATATGTTACAAGCACGTGTGAAATGCGCCTGTAGAGTTCACTGGCGGTCGTCGTGACCGAAAAACTTTGGCAATAAACTTAGCTGCAGAGTAAATGCGAGCCTATGTAGTTTTCTCTTGTGTAATCGGGCTATGAGAGAGAGAGAGAGAGAGAGAGGGTATTAGCGCCGTCGACGTCGTGCGTCCGTCACCGATTGCCCGTGCGCTAGGATGTCAATGGCACGCGCGGATTGTAATCGATCAATAATTGCTAGAGCTAAGGATGATTTTACGTAGGTATCGTGTTACTTTGTCTATATTTCAATATCTTTCCACTTCCTTTCGTTATCTTTACTATCGAGAGACGCGATTATCATACAGGGTTATTTTTGGCGCTGTACGACACAGAAAAGACATATTTTCGAATGAAATGTCGATGGAGCATCGCATAAACAACTCGCTGCCATTGTAAAACGCCGTAAGCAATGCCAGGCAAGAATTTTCCGTTCAATTGTCAATTCCACGCCGGAGAGAAGGAAAAGAGCCATCAGGCGTACTTCTGCGAAGGTGTAATATCGATCGACGCATCGTCGGGAGTGGAAAACACTTGCAGCGGCAGCCTCCCGCACAGCTGCATTGGACGACAACGCTGCGCGAGCGACCTATTTACGCGCGGCGAAATCGAAGCGAAGAGCCAATAAGCCCCGAAGAAAGGAGAAGTAAAAATACAGCCTGGCGATGCCGATTATACGATTGCTCTAGCTTATTAATGCATACGAGCGGACTTTATTGCGCCGCGCAGCTCTCTAACGAGCTTTACGACGCAGGTGTGATTACGAACGATACTTTGAAGGCGCGACTTGACGCGACGTGAGAAATGCAATTTTGGACTTTGTCATTTGAGACGGTGGACTCGGCGCCGCGGTGAGAAAAGGGATTCGCTCTACGGGCAAGAAATATTCCATTCGCAATTTCGGAAACGATTTGGAACTGTCGAAAAGTAATCGTCGGGCGGCTTGACGAAGCGAGAGAAAAGGCGCCACTTCGCGGAGATATGTATATATCGAAAGTGACGGATGACGGAGAGACCGCGCGGGTACGGCCGGGTAGTCGATAGTTTCTCCAGTTGCGCAACGCCCGGCCGTGCTCGCGAACCGCTGCAGTTCACCATTACGCGTACGCGTTGCCATCTTGATATGATTTTATTGGGGCAATTAAAGCAAAAAATCATTCCGCAGGACGGTTTTAGCCGCGCGTTATCTAACTTCCTGCGAGGAACGTTCACGCGCACGATATAACTTTTTTTTTCTACTGTTCCTATCGCTTGGTCCGTTCCTTACATGCGCGGCTGCTAAATGGGTGTGTGCATGTGATGTTTCAGATTGATGGCTTTGGCAAATGTTTCTTTATTGATGATTAATTTAGAGTTCCATGTTAATTGTACTTACGGTTTATTCTTTACGCGGAATGCGCGCGCCGCTTTGGACTATTATTTTTTTGTTCGAATGATTAGGTGCGGAGGGTGTGAACTTACCTAAAACAAACAGAAAAAAAATAATTCAATTTAGTTACGTTTAATGCATTGTTGGTATGTATAAATATATAAATATTTGAGAATGCATTTTAAAAAAACCAATGATTCAAGCGTCCATTTTTATGTATCAATTTTTCAGCTGTGGACAAAATCTTAAATCTGTTATTATTTTTTCATTGGAATTAACACTACAGATTTTTGTTTTACGAAACTTGAAAAAACATGTTTCACTAAAACAAATAGTATTCCTCGCATTGTAACAGAGACGACTTCAGCATATATGCCGACCCATCACGACACAGCAAAGGTTGAGCGTCGCTGGCCATTCTCGCATATAACGCGCCTCGCATGTATATATAGATATATTCTTTGGTTGCGTGTCTCGACAAACACACGTACGTTACGAAGCTATGGCGCACGTTTGTTGCGCAAAGGTTCGAAAAGTTCATGATACAAAGTCATATTACGAAAAACGTCCTACTACCACTTATTGTTGGACTCGCATTATTGTCATCTCTTTTTTTCCAGTTGTTCAATTCTTCTTTTATTTTTTTCCCTCTTATCTCTCGATCGCTAGAGAAGGAAAAAAATATTGTTTAGAGGCTTCTCGCGATTTTATGTGATTTGCCTTGTGCTGTTTTCCGCACTTGAAAGTTCGTTAGCATCGCGTTTATTGTTAATTTCAATGCTCACGCGATAGATGTTGCAGCAGACAAGCTTCACGGGGAAAATAGGCGTTTTGAGTATTTCGGCAGAAGAATAGCACACGTAGCAAAGTTTCATAAGTGCATGGCAGAGCGATATTTTTGGAATTCGTCGGTGTAAAAATTATCTTCTTCCTTTGTTGTTGCTCGGAAAAATAAAAAAAAAATTACAGACCAACAAGTATATAGCGTCAAGGACGTTTGACTCACGCACACACGTACAATTCGCGATCCTTTCCATGCAAAATACACAGCGGATTTTCCAATTGCCGCGTTTTCAAGGATTCCCGCGGATTTCTAAGGCCTCGATAATGATGATGATGATAGTGATGATAGTGATGATAATAATGATCCTCAATCTCAAGTTGTAGCTGTCAAAAAGGAAGGAAGTTATTTTATTTTCCTTGCGTTTGCAGAATAGGCATATTTAATGAAATTTTTATATGACGATGTTACAATTTTCGCGGTGGCGTCGTCGCTGCGCCCAGCTAATAGCTTAGCTCGAGCGATTCACCTCGCGCTGGCCTAAATAAACAACCGAGAATACATCGACCTACGCGAGACTGCTGTAGCTCTCGAGCTCACTCTCTCGACTGTTCGCTCTTGTGCCTATGCGTTTTTCCCTCTTTCTATTTCTCTGACCATGTAGACGCGCTGCAGTTATGTACGGCAACCTCGGCCATAATTCTCTGGGCATTTTTTCTCCGCTTGACCTGTATGAGTTCACGGCTCTGTTATTCTGCGAGGATGGATTAATTTTTAGAACATAAGCTGTGAAAGATTGGAAATTCTTGTTCCACGATAGTCACGGCAGTGCGCAATGATGGTGGTTCAAAATGTAGAATGAAATGGACGTCGCTGTCGTTGCAGGTTCGATTTCTAAATACCAGAAGATTGAAGCTCTGTAGCTATCAACCTAATCGTAGAGGGCTTAGATGTTATCGTGTAAGCTGTAGATTACTTTTGTGTTCAATGAACAAGGTATTATTAGGCCCTAGCATGTTGTTCAATGTCCTACATTAATCTAAAATGCAATTGTAATTTTTCACTTTAACTTTTGCATAAAAAAAACCAAAAGGAAAAAGGAATGATTCTCTACAAAACGCATACGCGAGAAAAATGAAAACAGGCGTTCGTTCAACAGATAAGTCATGTAAGCACGTACACACACGCATGGCGCATATGAATCTCTCTCTCTCTCTCTCTCTCTCTCTCTCTCTCACTCTCTTTCACGCGGAGTACAATTCGTTTTCGCTATCGCTCGCGACAGCAGCAACAGCAGAACGAAGAGGCGGCGGCGGCGGCGGCAACCGATTTTTCCACCTACTTTTTGCGAACTATTGACGAGCGCGTGCGACGTCGTTATTTCTTTTTTTTTCTTCGTTTTTTGCCGTCCTACATTCGCTTATCGCAACTCGCGCGTTTATAATTGTACGCACAAATAGTAGCTTATAAATATATACACAAGTACGCATAATTGTGGTAAAATAGCTCAGTTTCGAACTGAGCAAGAAGGAAAGCGATACGAAGCCGTTTGTCATTGAAAGTGTTCAAGATCTAGTGCAGTAAGAGAGCGTAACACAAGTATGGATAGGTGATTAGCTAATATGAAGAATTTAGAATAATTATAAAGTGCAAGAATGACTTTTAATTGTACTCTTGTTATACCAAAAACTCTAAATTATAATGTTTCAGCTTGGTTAATTAATGTATAAAGTAACTGAAGAGATACATTAATTAAAATCGTTTATCATGTTGACAACCCATAAAATCCTTCTACATAAACTGAAGAGAGCTATTTGAAACTTATATTATAATATTTGCATATATAATATGAATGAATAAATAAAATATAGCTATACAATCTAACTGATTACATTATACATCGGAGAAAATCTTGACATGATCATATTGAAAATATAGTCACAAGAAAATTATTTAAAAATTATACCTTCTGTTCCCGATAAAGGTCTGTATATTTCATGTTATTTCATGTAGCGTCGGCGTATAGCAAAACCGTTACATTTAATTGTATAGCAACGGTAACAATACCAAAAATGATCCAATTTGAAGCGATCGATCTTATTACGGAAAACTTGAAGATTGTAATCCAGTTTTCTTGCAGAGAAAGAAGAAGCCTGAAAGGCGAATTCGAAACTTGTGTATGCTACGGTGCACGGACTTTCATCACGTTTTAAGCTTCCAACGTAACAATCACATCGGTGAGCATTGCACTTTAGCAAACTTTTCCTGATGCTCTACGTAAACGACGTTAAAAATGAAAGTTGTCGGCATTGCGTTTTCAAAAACGTAAGCACAACGTTAAGCGAGCTTTATTGTTACCGTTTGCCGCGAAGCCGTGGGAACTTGTGTGACGACAGAGAGAGAGAGAGAGAGAGGGAGAGAGAGAGAAGCCGATGAAAACTACACGAATACTTCAGAAATTAAGATGTTCAATCCTGCTTTGACCCAGAATCGCGCGACAATAAATATTTTTCAAATATTCAACAACAAATAGCAAAACAGTACAATTTTATAATTGATAATATTATGTAAACATTTTTTTACTATTGATCTTTATGTTTTGGTGATTTGCTTCGGGATACGAAAGAACAAATCTGTGGTGGAAGATCAACATTATCATCTTTTCGAATGACACTTCCATTATCAAAATTGTAATGAACTCCTTGATTACCTTATAACAAATCTAATACTAAAAATAATTCCATGACTCACTAACCATGAAATTAGGTCATCGAAAGTTTCATGAAAATTTTTAAACTGCATCTATCGAATATCTCTTTGCTCGGATAAAAAGCGCAGAACTTGATACACTGTACGATGATTGATATGTCTTCCAATTAACATTTGACATCACATAGACATAGACTCATTCTCTCTCGCTCTCTCTCTCTCTCTCTCTCTCTCACTCAATGCAAAAAGGCAAGACTGCAGCATTGTTAAAAAACCGCGCGAGATAAAGTCATAGAAAATAGACTTATATATCGCGCGAGCTATTTGTTTCGTATTTTTTTTTCCTACTTTTCTGCTCTTTCCATCGCGTCGAACAAGGGATTCGCTTTCAAGGATTTCAAATACTTCTTGACCCAGATCTTGGCGCGGCGACGACGCTCGTAAACAATTATTTAGTAATTATTGGCTGACTGCGATATTACGTATCGGTTGCATACTTTTTTTTCGTCTCCTTCACGTTATCAATTATGCAAATGCAAACAAGATCGCTTTTCGAACATTCTACGTTTCGTTTTTATTTTGCCTTTCCAGTAATTCAAAGTAATATCAGAGAGAAGTGTTTGCGATCGATATGTAACATTTTTTTCTTTTATTTATAATTAACGATCGAAGAATATATAAAGATTCTTGCACTTTATCGATAATTACGGAGACTTCAAGATTACGGCCGCGGTCACATGTAGAATTTATGCATACGACCTTACGCTATTTATTTTATAATTCTATTCCGCGCTCAATGGAACGCCTCTTTGCGATAGTTACTATTATGAAAAATCATTAACTTCTAGAACGTATTTTCATTATACCGCAATTTCATACAAAATGTACGAAGCTTGTAAATTGATATTCTGCGATAAGCCACAAAAAATACATGATGTTTAATAAACGTCAATTTCGCATTATAAATTGCCGGTAGTTGAAGTGGGCTAAATAATTTTCAATTAACATAAATTGCTAAATCGTATATCAAGAAAGAGAAAGAGAGAGAGAGAGAGAGAGAGAGAGAAAGTAATCTCATTACAGATTGTATAAAGAATTATTTGAAAAAAAAATTCAAGACCTTTTTAGCGAATTTAGTAGTACATTATCCTAGTGCGGAACTTTTCAGCTCCACTTCTGGATGGTAAAATATTACCATGAGCACATGGGGCGAAGCGTGTTGCACGCGATCGACTTCGAAATAGGCCTCTCAGTAAGTATTCGAGTCCCGTTGAATTTGTACGTACCAATATGGCTTGTCAAAAGTGAATAAATAATACACAAGTATTTCTTACTTGGAAAAGTGAAGTTTATTGGTCGTGACATTTTGTGAAAGTGAAATTATGCATCTTATGTCTCTAATTCCTGGTATTAAACACATTAAGAGAAATTATACATTTTATTTCTCTAATTCCTTTTATTAAAAGCGCAGCAGCTTGAAAAAGACAATTAACGAAGGCATGTAAATGTTCGGCTGTAATGAAAAAAATTCCATGCAACTTAATCTCAAGCGAGTTTAGATAATTTGCATTGGTGGCAAGAATACTATCTCATTTACATTATTTTCTGAACTATTAATAATGTCTACTACTAAATTCATTATTATATCAAAGAAATTTGTTATAATTTTGTAGTGTATTAACGCCGAAAAGCATTAGAAAATATTATTGTAATAATTACATTAACATCGCGAAATCGCCCCGCAAAATAAATGTTCCAAAAGAAAAAGAAAAATCAGTCATCTTAAAAAAAAAAAAAAAGAAGAAAAAGAGAAAAAAAAAAGAATAATTGAATGACAAGCCGGTGCGAAAGAAAAGCAAAAGAAAGCCAAAAGCGCATCCGAACGAGAGCTAAGTCGCAGTCAGTGAAGCACGTAAGCATGGAATCAAGCCGCACTGCGAGCTTGTCGTCGTCTTTTCGCGTCGCGCCAAGCGCGAGAGAGTGGTCACGGACGTTATAGCCGCTACAGGGAGAGAGGGAGCGGCCCTCGACTTCGCTTGCTCCGCAGTAGTGGGGGGAGAGAGAGAGTTTCTCTACTAGGAGAGTTACGTGGTTGTGTAGTATCGGTCATTACCTCCGAGCCGCTTTAACTAGGTCAGTCGTCGCAGCTCGGAGAAGTAGTAGAAGCATAAAAGCGATGCGCGCGCTAGCGTTCGATGAGGTTCAAATTCACGGTGCATCGTATATACATATACGTAACAGAGGATATCTCGCCATTGACGCTTGCGAGGCCGCGCAACTCTGCGCTCTCAGGAAAAATCATGACGTGTATCTCTGGGTGCATGTGTATTGTCAAGGGGAATTCATCGATGAATAAATTTCTTTTTTCCTTTGTTGCATACAGCTTTTCTTTGTCGGAACTTTCTTCATCTTTTAACAGTTGAACAGTTTGGTTTCGCGGTAGTACTTCTCTACTCTCTTTGATTTATAATGCACTTCGTGTATACGAGGGTTGATTAGATAAAACTATTTTCCTTGTTGCACTAACCCGCGAATAAGTTGCCAATACATTAGTAATTGTCCAACTGTAGTATCGTTGAATGTTTGATCAATCGCACTTTCGCGATAATGTATTTTTTGATAACGACTTTGGTTGTTCCAACGACTTTCGAAAATCAAGTAGAAGCTCTCCCTGTTTGGTCAGGCGTCTCTACGCTCGACCGTCCAACGCTATCGTGTAAACCCGAAAATGTCGCGCTAGTAAACAGTATAAAATGCATTTCCAAGCAACACAGCAACAAAAAGTAATATATCTAATGAAAAAGTAACATACGCGTCTAGAAAACTTTATAGTGCGCTTGAGTTGACGCACTTGTCTAGCGAAAAGGCGCGTTGAGAGAGAGAGAGAGAGAGACCTTGGCGTGTGTGTATGTCGGCCGTGCGGCGCTCGCTTCGCGCACGTGATTCGCTATTAAAGTCCGAGACCTATCCTACGCGTTATTTCGAGTTCATTGGAGCCGAAGGTCGCCAGTTGCCTTTCGCGTTCGAGTTTTTCTCTTTTTCGAATCTCCAACGAAGATAGAAAAGACTCGGCGACTAGAATGAAAATTGAGTTTCCAAGCGGAACCCACAACAACTCGATTGTAAGTTAAAGGTATCTTATTAACAAGCTTGTTTTTAAAGTGCGCGAAATACACGTACGATTGAATTTAATCATTAAACAAATAAATTGATGAAATGTGTGATTTTATTCATGCTTTCTCAATTCATATTTCTACGTCATTAGTAAAAAATACCACATGAAATTAATTCACATATTGTAATGACTAGTACAATCGGAGTTCTGTCCTTTCAATTGGATCATCTAAGTACTAAATCTGTCCATGCGAGCTTACAAGCTTATGGTTTTCATTCAATATAAATCAGTGTTTTATCGGCATTAATGACCATTAACGTGATTTTCTGGTTTTCTATATTGAAATAAGGACACAATTTAATATATCATTTACTCGGTTATACTTGATCCTCGGTATAAGAAAATTTGCAAAAAAAGTTAACAGCGTCAGTAGTTTGATACAAATTCTGTAGTGATTATCATCAGCTGGATAACGAGATGCTTTTATATGATTTTAATATAAATCTTCCACGCACGCCGAGAATAAAGCTTTTTAGAGAAGTTAAGCCATTAGTCGGAATTAATTGACTTTTCAATGCAAACGAGCTAGCCAAATTCAAATTCCAAATAAGTGTATCACCAATGGATAAATTACGATCTCGTTCAAGCTATTTTTCTCCGCCGTTATCGGATATACGTTTCAATTCACGGACAAATACACATGCAAGGTATGCTTGGCGGGAAAAACTCTTTTTAATTGAATTTGCCTTTAGCGAGTTTGATGACTTTGCGTTCCACTAAAAGCGCTCCTCGCCGAACTTGCATCGTTTCGTGCAAAAACTCTATTTGCTACTCCCGTGGCTTTAGTTCCTCGGCGATATCCCTTATTAAAAAAAGAAGATAAAAAAAACGAAATACGTCAGCATACCATTCATCCGCAACGATGTCCATGGTCAATACATGTCGCGCGTAAATTCTGGGACAAAGGTTGAGGAACGAGAGCTGTGGCGAAGCTTTGCGCCCCCCTCCCTTTGAGAGAGAGAGAGAGAGAGAGCGCGCGTCCTCGACCTCTATAGGGTGTCTTCATCTCTCACCCCGGGCCTATGTCACGATCCGCAGGTGCGGGTCGACGAATTGTTACCAGGTCGAGGCTGCTGCTGCTGCTGCTTCTGTGTTTTCCCCCTCGCGCTTTTGCTATGACGTCGAAGCTGCTGCTGCTGCGGCTGCTATCTGGGGTCGACGCTTTGCTTTTAGGTCGAGGTTCACCAGGACTGCTCGTACACATATGCACACATACGTGCGCTGAGTTAGAGAGAGACTGATCGATAGCGCTATAGAGCTGTGCTTTCACGCGCGCCGGGCTAGCGCTTTTTCATTTTCAGTGCTGTGATTTTAGGACGACTTTTCTGGGTCAAACCTTGATACGCGCCTGTCGCCATCCGTACGATCGATATTGCGTCTTAGTAAACGAACCTCTTATTTCATTATATTTTCTGAAACGTCTTGAAATAATCCCTCGCAAAACCACTTCAGATTGATACGGACTTGGCCCAAAATCAGAAGCCCTTGCCGCACTTGAAAACTGACAAAAAGGCTAAGCAAAAGAGGCAAAGGATTTAAGGATAACAAGTATGGGAGACTCGCCTTAATTCCCACAGTCAACTGGAGAAGTCGCTTTCCAATAGACTTAGCGCATCCTCCTCGATGCGAGCGCCCACAAAGTGTTCAATCCCTTTGGTTGCGATCTGTTTCGTCCTCGACCTGTAGGGACCTCTTTATTCTCTCTCTCTCTCTCTCTCTCTCTCTCCCTCTCGATGAACAAAAAAAAAGAACTCTTTGGCGTACAAGCTGCTCTTTTCACTGAATATGTATGCACATGCTTTTGTGTGTTTGCGATCTCTTCTTACGCGTGTATGTTCGCATGTATGAAGATGCGGCTGCAAAATTTATTCTGCACGTGCGATGTACGAGAAAAGCTATACATTTTGATGACTTGGTCGTGTTGCAATTGCAACGTGTAGCGTGTGTATTTGCTTTATCTGGAGATTAGTTTGCGATAATTTAATTTTTTTACCGATACAATTGTATCGCAACTGTATTATATTCGAAGGTACAATGAGTTTACCGTTTCTGAGAAAAGCTATTTTTGGTTTTGAACAATTGTTTCGTTGAAACGTGAGTACTCGATTAATCATCTCCTGATGTGAGAAGAAACAACGTTCAGAATGAAAAATTATTAGTTTTCAATTGATATGATTGCAATTTTAACCATACTTCATCTACACATACTGATAGCACCAGTCAAATTTGTAGTTGAAAACAAATTTTAAATCTATTCTATAACATCTACGTCACAGAGTATTATGTGAAAAGAAAGGTCGGAGATAATTCAAGAGGTCAATATATATATATTTTTTAATACGTCCTCTCAGTCTCCATAGTTACACATATAATCAACTGAGAGTAAGAGAGATGAGAATCGATCCTGCGGAGGAGAAAAAAAATAAGATTAGCTTCTCTCTGGCAATTAATTACCCGAGTGGACTCATGATTACGATCTACATCAGCGTGCCTATCTGGCTTTTATTCATGTAGCCCTTCGAAAATTTCGCACTCGACATCGTTGAAATTTGGTGCAAATTATGCACCACGCAACCAACTGAACGACCACACGACTGTATTACTCAATTAATGCTTTTCTGCATTTGGATAATAAGCGTGCGACGACGATGTTCAGTCACGTTTTCAACTGTCAAATTCATTCGACCTAACTATTAATTAGATTTACAACGCGGATTTAGTGGGTTGTTATTTTGGGTTAAATTTTGTGGATTTGGCTGTTTTTTTAACTTTCCAGCCAGATAAAGCATTATATAACTTTAACTTGAGCAGATTGTCGTTTTATTAAAATACAAATATTATACAAAAGAATCACCAGAACAGTCAACTGCAATGATAGAACGGAAAAACCAAAGATAGTAGTATTGTCAAATTATAACTTCCCGATGAAATATCACTACACCGGTATTTCATCTTTCTGATATACTTAAAGAAATATACATCGCAGCGATAATTAAAAATTGCTCGAATTCATCGATAATAACAAACGCTCACGAGGCAAAACTGCATGTAAAAACAAAGAGGTGCAAGCGCGTAACGCACTCGCAAATAAAAATAGTAAGGAAAGAAATAACGAATGTGCGCGCGAGATTCATGAGAAATTCCTAGCTTCGCATTTGATAAAGTATCTATTTTCAAGGCGTAAAATCGCCTCTGCGTGAAGAGAGAGAGAGAGAGAGAGGGTCGCGGCTGCGCGCGACTGTGCGAGAGGGAGAGAGCACAATGCACGCTGACCCATATACGGGTCGTTGCTATTTCAGATCCATCCTTTCCATAGAGGAAGGTCGTATGCTATGCGCCGTCGCAGCAGCACACAGCAGCGCACTCTACTGCTGAAAATGCCGTTACGTAAGTTTTTCGTACCGCGTTTTTTTTTCTTTTCAACATGCCAATTCTTTCTTTTATTTTTTTGTTTTCAATACGTCGACGCGCGCATGTGCGTCTGATGTCCGAATGGAGTGTCTTTTTGATAAGATATTCTAACGTTTACGGAGATTCACTTATCGAAGGTTTCGATCTGAATGTCTAGCGAGTTACTGTTTCGTCCAAGTCATGATTAGTCTGCACTGGCATCACACAAAAGTGTGCAACTTGTATATCACGCAGTTATCGATCCGATTATTACAGTTCCTCGGAGCTCGGTAAATCTAGTTCAAATTGGGTTTAATAAGCTCTCGCTTGCGCGTTTGTGCGTGCAACGCGATGAAATTTCGCTGACTAATTAGCTGCAATATCGGCTGTGCCTGTATCGATAACAATGTCACATATAATCGTCATTTCGTGCAGCTTGAGCCGATGCACTGTCTACCTATCGAAGACAGCTCCCAGACGAAAAATATGATAGGCGAAATCAAATGACGCCGTGATTAGCCATCGTTTCAACGAATCGCGACTGTTACGCAACGTCGCGTAGTACCTTCTCGATCGTCTCTTTCATATCCCGCAGATTCATCCTGTTGCACACTTTCTCTTTCGAGTGCGCGCCAAGCGTGCAATTAGCCCGCGCGGTTACCAACCGATCGTCCTCACCTCTAATCAAATAACCAAACAGCACCTTTTTCCGTTCGATCTGTCTGCGCGTTTCTCGTTTTCTTTATTTCTTCATTTTTTTCTATAATCGTTTTTGATGAATTTATTAACGTGGCGGATGCTTTACGTAACGTGTGCAGGCGGGTTTTGTTCGCTGCACACACACACACACACGCACGCGCGAGGCCGTTGAGTTTTATTATGCAATGCGAAAAACTGGCTTAGACAGAGAAGGAGAGAGAACAAAACCGACCGCGCACTGTAGTATAAGATTTGGTGAATTTTTTATGGCTTCTGCGATTACAGCGACAATTAAATAAATCGTTTATCGTTTTCACTATATACCACGAGTTTTTCAAGAGAAATAACAGTCGCGTTTTTTCGTGAGCAAGTGCGAGATTCTTCGATGTAATTGCGAACTATAGATCGTAATTACGCGAATGATTACTGTATTAAGAATAAAGTATTCATCAAATATTCCGTTTACCATGGAATCGATTTTAATTATTTTTCTCTCGTGGAAAAGTCAAAATGGAAAGGATAAAAACAGAAAGCATCCACCTGAAAAGAAAGCATGGAAAGAAAAGAAAGGCGTCCCCGTCCATCCACCAGCAGCGAAACCAGCAGAACGCAACGCTTGGCGTCGGACGCAGCGGACGGCAGCAGCATCGCGCTCGTTATAGCGCCGTGACTTTCTCCGGCGCGACTGCGACCGGCGGGCGCTCTTGTACCTCGAGAGGCCTCGCTCATGAACGACACCGCCAGAGGAAAAGGAGGAGGAGAAGAAGGAGGAGGAAGAGGAGGAGATGGAGGAGGAGAAGAAGGAGGAGGAAGAGGAGGAGATGGAGGAGGAGATGGAGGAAGGGTGACCTCCCCCCTCTCCTCCGAATGCAATCGTCGATGCATCGCGCCGCCGTTGCAATACGCGCTCGCTCCCCTACTACTGTCGTTCATCCCTACTACGCGGCCGTATCCCTACTCGTCTCAAGGCGAGATCTTAGTTTTCCCCACCCCGCTAGGAAAGCCTACTAGGAAAGCCTGCTTGCTGTGCGCGAAGGGGAAAACTCGAGCTTTACGCTGCTGTCTCGCTCGCACTGTTGCGTCACTATCGGTCGTGACGACGACGAGTTGTGTGTCTATATGTGTGCGTGCACACTCGTCGTCCAGAATGGCATTTCAAGCAAAGTTTATTTGGAATTTTACTGTTGTGATGATAATCGGCGAACTATCAACTTTCATTGCGATCGACGTAGATAAAAGAAATTAATTGAAAAATTATGGTATTGTCTATTCGACAACTTGAAACACAAAGAAAAGATCTTTAAAGTACCAACGTCTTTTATCTGTTTATTTGACTTACGTGATAAATTGTTGTAGCATACTACTGAATCAACGTGTTTTTAAAACTCACCTGAAACATAAAGCAAAAAATTCATATATTAATCAATTGCTTGATTGAGACGGAATTCATTATCAATAAAAACAGACTGATTAACCACCGTCACCTGCCGCTTTTTCTTGGCATAAAAACTCGTATCTTTTCGACATCAATGGCCTCATCACAAAAGGCACTCTTGCCCTCAAACAAACCCGCAAAATGCAAATACCATCCTGCTAACCCCAAAAAGAAGAGAACAGAAAAGAAGGAAGTATGTCTCGTTTGCGAACAGGCAGGCTTCAAAAAGTCCAAACACGAGATAAAAACACCTCTCTGTCCGAAAAAAAAGCTTTGTCTTTATTTATCGCGATAGATACAAGAAGCATCCCTCTCCTGCAATCCATTATAAAAGATAGAGGGGGAACCACCCCTCTATTGCTTCTCTACTAGGGGATGGTGGGGATGAGATGCATGTTCACTCGCGCAAGCGCATTTTCACGCTTGTGGAAGGTCCGGGATGTAACAACTACGTCACTACGTCGACAAAAAGAGAAGGGGAATGGGGAGAGTAGAGCTCTGTTAAGGGGTGGGTTCTCTCTTTCTCTCTCTCTCTCTCTCTCTCTCTCTCTCTCGCTCTCTCTCTTTCCGTGGTATGTGTGCGTGTGTAGACGCGGCTCGATATCCCAAGCCGACCTGCTACTGCTGTTACTGCGGGTTCAATGCACAGCTCTTTCTCTGTCGCCATTTTCACATATGCCTCTAGGTTTGTTTGTATGTGTGTGTTTATGTGCATGGAATTTGTTTTTGATGACAACCCTGAAACAAAAACACCTAAGGATTCAGGGCTTTTTTTCCAAGGGTTGTACCTATCCGAGAGACTATGAATTTGTTCCGCGATCGGAATGCTGATTTTCGTTTGCTGAATGCACAAAAAGGCTTGATACGAACTCGTTTATCGGTTTCGAAGAAATGAATCTAGCTAGAACATTTCATTCTCGATGTTAGCTAGTGTCTCATTAGAAAATGACGGTACCATTGGAATTTTTTGCTTTGCATATCCCGTTCGTACATGTCGTAGCGTTCGCATTGATAAACAAAGCAAGCCGCCAGTACAGCCTTCCCCAGTTGAAATTGATGACGTAACCGCCTTCCCCCTCAACAGTTTAAACAGAGTACGGAAGGTAGGTCATGGGCTTGGCAATGGGGGAGGGGGGGAGGGTTGCTTTGCAGGTGATGAGTCTGGCTGATACGTTTCAAGAAAAGGGGTGGCTTCTTGCGCGCGCTGACCTTGCCCAAAAAAGCCTCTTCTCCGATCCTTTCTCATTATAATCGATCTGTTGAAAATGCGTATGAGGTTGTAACTTAAAAAACTGAGTCCCTCTCCCGTCTCTATTGCCCAAAATTCTTTATGAGATTATGCATTTTTTATCATGGTCAACCTGTTGATTCGCGCTGCTCTGTGTCTGATTTAGTCTGGCGATATCCTTCGAGATGGCATCTCTTTTATTATTTATGGAATGACTCGCAGTAAGATTTGTCACCCCGTACGAACGAAGTGATCGATATTGAAAACTTTTTCCTTTTTCTTCCAACCGCCGAAGGGGTTATAAAAGTGTCAGCCTCGAGTGTAGCGGTAATCTTTCGAACTTGAACGACTTCGCTTTGGGATCTCTTGTCTCTGTGCTGCAGCAGCCCTGTTGTAATAAAGAAGAGCCGGCGAAGATTGATGTGACGTAATGGCGCTAGTGCTACATTCGTGCGAAACACAGCAGTAATTTCGAACGCAGTCATTTTCCATGATAATTTATAAACCTGTTTTTTTTTTGTTTTGCGAGGCTACTATTCTTGATTGGGACTTTTTAAGAAGATTGAATGGAATTTCTTTCGAAACGGTTTGTTGTCAGTACATACATTTATTATTTATTTTACTACAGTCCTTTTAATTAAATAAATATTTTATTCGATGTCTGACGATAAATGAAATCTCAACGATAGAATCATATATACGTATTGTATGTATAATGTATCAATTTGTAGCTTAATCTTCTTTACTCCATCTACCGATAATTTTATATTAGTAATGAAGGCTCTTCGTTGGGCAGGGCATACAAAAATGCTAAAAGTTGATAGTAATAAAATTGAAAAGCGAACTACGAGTTGTTTATCGAGAAACTAGCATACAATGGTTATGAGCAGCTGGAATCTATAACTTCGTCAAGGACAAACGCGACAGAAACCAATTGCACGCAACACTGCCTCGCGACTAACGCATAAAGTATAAGATGCATTTACGTGACGAGCGATAGGCGACTGAGTGCAAATATCGTCTAAACCCTTGGAGCGGATCTCAGGGACGGCAGTCTATGAAATGCCGGAACGTGAGGGATTCGACGGGAACTGTCGAGAGAGATTGTATCTGCGCGAGTGTGTCGACAGTACAATGTTCAAGTGGTTTAGTCGCGAATATCGCGCGGGATTAGAGAATTCGCTTCGAGCAAAGACGCGATCAAGCTTGGCTCTGTTATACTCGATACAAAGTACCTTGGCTCATTCGAAGCTACGCGTACTTTCCGCGGAATTCACAAGAGAACGATAGCTTCGAGAACAGTATGCGAAATGACCTTGCACCCTAAATTTTCATCAGCGACTATGTGCATTTTATGTGAAACTAACTTCCTCTGTTCTAGAACTCTTTTTCTTTCGATATCTCTCTAAGCTCGGCGAGCGATTAATGACCAAGAATAACACGAGGGAGAAGGCTTGGAAATAATAAGCGAAGGTGAAAAATAGTACGCGGAGGGATTAATAAGCGCGTAAAGCAAATTGCGCATATATACGGATGTTTTGAAAAATTCAAAATGATTTTCTTGAACTATAAGATAGTAATTCTTTCGATTCACGAGAAAATCATTGTCTTGAATGTTGCATTGGAAAATTAAGTAATTACTGCTCGATGTTATACGCCTTGGGTCGTTCACTTTGCGCGGATTAATTATTTATTGATATCTAAATAATGAACTGTAAGTGTATACGCGGTCGATAGTTTCCTACGAATTCGACTATATATTTTCTTGAATCGATTATAATCCCTACTGGTTTAAGGCATTGTTAATTTTTCAGTTGTGAACTTAACACAGGGTGAATTTCAAGTGAGCAAATATTAATTTTCACAAATTACAGAAAAACAAAAGAAGACTAAAACAAGCGACAATTCATCGATGACAATTAAAAGAACAGAACGTCGTGGCCCGTGTAGGAATATAAAAGTGATCGAAAGTGATGTAAACAAACCGTAGCAGCGGTGGCGTCGCTGTACTTCTGCACAGAGGTGATTGTCCTCGCTGGCAACTCACTAGTAATAGTAGTAGTGCGAGCGAAAGAATGAAGGGTAGAGAAATAGGGTGCAGGGGAGGGGGTTGAAGGGGAAACAAGAGATGTACATGAGCGTGCGCAACTCTCTTCTCTCGCTTCGACTGTACCGTGGTAAAACGAAATTCTAGTCATTTTTAGGGACGTTACGTAGCTGCTGGCTTTCTGCGGAATATGCGTGCAAACATAGAGGGGTTTCTTTTTTCTTTTTTGAACTGGGGCAAAAGCGCACGAGGGTAGAATGATTTTTTGTTTTTGATATTGAACGACATAATACATTTACTTTCAGATGAACATTTTTAACAAAATTTATGTGATTGAAATATTTTCGTGACGCACTCTTCAAACGCCAAATCTTTAATAACAAAAGATAACTATTTCGATAAATTATCAACTAACAATTCAACTAAACCTTCACTATGGCCACGCCCACACAGCAATTTCAACAACAACAACCGCAAAATAGAGAAGAAAAATCCAATTTAAAAGCATAAAGCAACGTAAATCGTTCTCTCTTTCTCTCTCTCTCTCTTCAATTTCTTCAATCGTAGAAAGAGAGAGAGAGAGAGAGAGAGAGAGAGAGAGAGAGAGAGAGAGAATATACCGTAACAAAAAGAAGGAATCGTCTAGCTGAGCTGCCGCGACAACAAAAGACGTCTTCGGGAGGCGTCGGTTGGTATCGAGCGTCGTCGACGACGACGACGGTGGCGTCAGCTCAGCTGTGCATCTTTCTCCCCTCCCATTTACACTATCCTCCCTTCCTGGACCTCCCACAATCCAGCCACCGTTTGCAATTGCTGTGAACGTGACCCTCAAAACGCGAGAATGTGTGTGTACCAGCCTCTCCTTCTCTCTCTCCCTCTCTCTTTCTCGGTCGCTCTTTTTGGGAGGAGAGTCAGAACCCCCTTCGTTTTTTGGGAGAACGTGTTTTGACGCAACCCAACGTTTGCGACGATTTTACAAGTCGGCTGGAAAAACTCGAGGACGTGCGCAGAATTCGATGCTTGTATATGTGTACGCGCAATCCTTTACGGGTTTGGCGAGGTGGCAAGAGCAATGATTTATCCAACTTTCAATCCTTTTCGGGATGTCGGTTGCGGAATCGCAAGAATATATTTGTTCCCGCTTGACGCATTAATGTACAAAGAAAAGCCCACAACTATGGATGCCAATCTCAACTGTAGAATTTCCTATAATAACAGTGGCTCATCCATGCCCACAAAGGATACACCGTGGCAGGTAGCTCGGATAACAACTTGAACTATCTGCCGTTACTCGGTTTGTACTAATAAGCGTTAAACGCGACGCGGTGTGTATGCTCGTCAAGAACTGCCGAGAGACAAAACGCCAGAAGCAGCAGTGCTGACAACCGACAGACAGCTAGCAAAACTCTCTTGTGACGTGTTATATAGCAAACGCGGTTTACCAAGATCGTTACGCAAGGCTTTTCGATGGTAGACGTGATGGCGTATTTGAATTGATAATTAAATGTTTTTTTTTCTGTTATAGCTTAAGTGCAATGGAACGATGATTATGCCTTGAGACGTAAGCTGTACTTTATGAAAAAGTACGTATTAAACGCTCGAAATGTTTGAACAAACGGAAACTTGAAGCTTTTTCATTCGTTCAAATAAATGAAATGCTTAAGGAAACGACGTTTATAGTCCATCTATCGATATACGGTGAAACGCTGAAAGCCGAAGTATGAATGGGAATGAGCCGTAACCATCCGATCAACCAATGATCGTCCAACCAATTTAGCACTCTTAAAAAATACTATCGCGAGCACTTCGCATTAGCCATCAAACAAATCATGTTTTGCAAGCTTCATACAGCGGCCTTCTTCCTAGCTATATGTAACGATTGACGCGATCAAATTGAGCCGATCAAACTTTAATTGTTCGAGCCTGTATAATGCAGTAGTATCTTCCTTTTTTCCGATAGCGTCTCTCTCTCTCTCTCTCTCCCTCTCAGTTGGTGGTTTACGAGACAGACCGTCGTCATCGTCGTCGTCAGGCTGGGCGGCATTATACGCGTTATACGAGCCAGCCAACCGAAAGCTATATAGTCGCCAGCTTGTACGAAACCGTCTGCACGCCTCTGCCTCGGATGCTTCATAGAATTAAGTGCTTGATGAAAGAGTCTCGGTGATTTTCGGTCATGATGAAAGTGCACCGAGCTAATTTCGTTTTCATGGAGATGGCTTAGTACTACCTACACGAGCGATCTTCTACGTTGCCGGCTATTGGAAGCTTTGTTTTTTTTATTTATTCCTAGTCTAATGTACACAGTGCATTGGGTTAAATATCGATGCCAATACAGGATTATTTAGCTAATTCGCGATCACGTACACACAATCTTTCGTAATCTTTATCATTCCCGTCGTGATGGTCAATGAACTTCTATTCGGAGAGCTATCATGTCTGTCGAGGGATAAAGCAATCAAATCGGAGTGTCAGCTTAAAAGAGCACTGACTTTGAGCGGAAAACTCAAACTCGGAAAGACAACCCACAGGTATAAGCACAATTCAGCGAGCCAGCCGTAACCGTAAAGCAGAGTGTCACTTGATCATCCGGCATGCAACGTAAAATCCACGCAAATAGAGTATATTTGCGCGATAATCGTATCATCTCGTAATCCTTTAGCGAACGCTCGTAAATCAAGAATCGACGACACAACCTCGGCGCGCGCGCATGGAGGGCGCGCAGGGCCATAAATTTCGCGAAGTTCACGGTTCGCGTGGGTGTCAACGACCTGTGCCAGCTACGCGGCGTTGTCGACGTCGAGTCGGCGAAGGAATTCCGCCGATATCGAGCGGCGCTCTTCTTCTGCACGTGTACGAATATCTAACAGGGGTAGGTCAGGTCCGACTCTGAAAGGAAATCCCTTTTTTAATCAGTCAAAGCGAGGCTATTGTTTGATTGTTCGTTACGCGGCTGCACCACACCGGGGGACAGATTTTTGTCGTCGAGTGACAGGTGTTGTTTAGGGTGGCATTTTGGCTTTGGGTTTTGTAAGGGATCCAGACCGTTATAGCGGACAGACGAAAGAATTTTGAATTTCATTTGTGTCCGGTTTTTCATGTTATGCAATATGCTAATGCGACAAAGCGTTTGTTCAATGTTTCATGTGGGCTGCACATGTGTTTCTTAATAATAGCTCGCAAAATATGTGAGCGATAAGAGTCAACTGCGTAATAACTAGTTATTAGCTACGTGATGCCAGAGGAAGGACTATATATTTGATAAGTGGATAATAAAAGAGTTAGTGATATAAACAAGTGTATAATCAGCCGAACCTGCACTGACAATGACGAAAAGTTCATGTATGACGTTAATTTAATTTTCATTGGAAAGAAAGAAGTTTGAAAAAACAGAAAAATACTTGACGAAGCCAAGTTTCGCAAAACGACGAGCGTGGGTGGTTAAACTTCAACAAAATTAGGTTGAACTGCCATAGACAATTACGTTTGCAGGATATGATTTGGTCTCCTCCATTCTCATGCGCGTCAATTTCTTAACTCACGCCACATGCGCACGCTTTGCTATATGCTGTATGAGCTTTTTCTGAGCTTGCTTTTGTCGGCAAATTTTCCAAAACAGCGGTTGCGTGCCGATTAGAATTATTTTTGGCGGCCTAGTTTTTTGATTGCTGTTATATGAGCCGCGTGTGTAATAAACGGGCATTGACATACGTTCTGGTTACAGCTTCATATATTATAGTTATATTGAATTAGTTTAATTAATTCAGCTCACTAAACTTGAAAGAGTTCTATTACTTAGGACATAGATTATTTCAAATATCACTAAACCGACTAGGCAAATTATTATTTTACATAAAAAATACTTTACATATGAATATACATAATACAATATAAATTATCTAGACAGTCCACATCTAAAAATGATAACTACTCCCAGATATTTTCAATAACTGTATGTTTTACTTTAGATTTCAACAAATACCTTTTAAACATGAAAATGTGTATTAGCAATGAAATGAAATGGAGAGAACGACACTAGTTTGAAATAAAACCTAGCGAGTGAAACCTCAAAGCCTATATAGCAATCAACCAGACGCGCGCTATCACGAAACTAATGATAAATTCTTGCGAGTGTTTGTTATTGATGAGACAGTTGCTACGGATAACAGTATATCTATATTGAAAAATACTCCACGGCATTGTAGAGATATAAAAATTGATGGAAAGAAAATCGTGACGAAAAAGTCCGTTATCTAGACAATTAGAAGAGCGCGCACTGCATACGTATTAATCTATTAATTTGTGCGTGTGTGCGAAGCGTATTTGCAGAGTAAAAAATACTCGAGCAACATTGCGATAAGAGGGTCCGCACTTACTCTGATTGAAGTTGCAAAAACAAAGAGACCGTTGTCCTCGTTACCTTTTTTCGTTTAGTTACTCTTTCAATACAACTAAGATCCATACACGAATTGTTTGATTACAATACAGAAAGAACACATCACTTCGATATATCGTAAAGCAGAGCAAAGTCAGCGCCCAAATTGATATAACATCTAAAAATAGAGTGTAGGGCACAGCCACGCGCGCATGTGTATGTATCTCTAATAGATAGTACACACTTCTTCACGTCGTATATCCTCTCTGCTCACACTCCACGTTATTTTTGCTCGACGCGTATGAAAGACGAGTCGATATAAAATTTTCCCTTTTATTTCTGCCGTTTGAGTTCAACGTATCGTTACGCAACGCGTCGTTTTTGATATTCCATTTCGGCAGGCGAGATTTTTTTAAATCTAAATTGCTACGCGCCACACCCGAGTCGCCCGCGAGATAAGCTGATTGTACACTTAGCTTAGTGATTCACATGTAGCGTTTCTTTTTTTCTCATAAGTTACTATTAACAGTTTAGTTTATGCGATCGTAAAAATTAATTTTACGATGTCTTCAAAAAGAAAATATGCCAAATTGTTTCTTTAGCTGTATTTTATTCTATAATTATCTCCATTCACTAAAGTTTCACAGTGCAATGCTCTTCAATAACAAATCGTTCCTATTGCAAAGAGAAGAAAGAACAGATTTATTAATTGGCTTGGAAGTGATATCAATAATAGTTCATTAAGTTCTGCCTGAAATCTTAGTATTTGGTAAGGAGAGCAATAAAAAAGGCTTTCGAAGAACGCCTTCAGACACTAATTAAAAATTAATTGAAATTTGCTGATGAAAAATTTGTAATGTTAACAATGGCTTGAACGAGATAAGTTCTCATAAATTATTAATGATGACAGTATTCGTTGCTGTTGTGACAGATTCATAAGACGAAGCTATATCGGAGGCAATTCGTTTAAATTATTCTAGTCGTCAATATAAAGAATTTTGTTGCTTGATACTAACAAATTTAATATCTAGAAGACGTTTAGATTATCCATCTGACGGTAAACACTACAACTAATAAAAAGCCACTGTATTACAACGAAAAAATAATCTAAAAAAACCTTTTAACTAACCTGCTCGAAAGTCTAACAAAGAAATAAATTCGAAAATATTCCTAAATGAGTAAGAAATCATCATTGTCAGTAAAGCTCTTATCAGTCAAGTTTGACTAAGAACGTACGAAAAAAAAAGACAAATGAAATTGAGAAACGTTGCCTAGTGTTTCCCATCGCTCTACATGTAACGTCGCGCGCGCGCGCGTGAATGTGTGTGTGTGTGTATGTCTGTGTGTGTGTGTGTGTGTGTGTGTGTGTGTGTGTGTGTATGTGTGTGTGCGCGCGCGCGTGTGTGCGTGTGTGTGTGAGCGAGAGAGAGAGAGAAGCCGGTGGAGAGGTCAATGACCCGTCTACTCTCTCGCTCTACCCCCGACGGCTTCTCTCTCTGTCTCTCATTTACGTTCTCGCTATATACTCTTACCGCCTAGACAAACAGCCACCCTAAAATTAAAAAAAAAGTACTGTGCATGTATGTGTTCAAAAGTTTACCTATTACAATACACGAAAATTCTTTTGGAGTATGTGAAAATCAATTGTAAGTATAGAGAGAAAGAGAGAGAGAGAGAGAGAGGAAGAGGATAGTATTGGTTGGTATAGTGGTGGGGATAGGGCACGTGTGAGTGAGCGAGCGAGCGAGCGAGCGAGCAAGCGAGAGGGAGGGTGCGTGCCGTTTTCACGGTCAAGCATATTGATTTTCCGAGAGCGGCGACGCCGCGTCGCTACTGCTGCTGCTGCCTCTGTCTCTTGGAGTGCATCCAAGGGGCGTTGAACCCAAGCTCGCCTTTGCCTTGTCTTGCTTCGAGCCAACACTCCGAGCTTTTCTATACCAATAACCCCTTGCAAACATTCAGATGATTTCATTGTTGTGTCGTCTTGCGTGGTATGTGATGTGTATGTGTGGGGGTTGGTTTTGCAGAGGATGATTCTTATTTTGCTGTCGATGAAGCTTATAATATATCATTGATATCATTCAATTTCGAACTTTCTTCTTTATTCCAAGTTCAATGTTAAGATAAAGAAGGTTGTTGAGCTATTTTCTAGTGGCACGAAGCTTTTTGATGAATACTGTATT
Source organism: Phymastichus coffea (assembly GCF_024137745.1). NCBI lineage: Eukaryota > Metazoa > Arthropoda > Insecta > Hymenoptera > Eulophidae > Phymastichus > Phymastichus coffea. The sequence continues at coordinate 799,865 of NW_026706916.1, forward strand.
TTTACGTTGCGAGTCTGCTGAGTATTGATCCCGGAAGTAAAAAAATAACGTGTCGAGCTTTTCAATTTGATTGTATCAAGGCTGACTTACAACGTTTATTGACGGACTTGAAATGAAACTTCAGTATTTTTAAGGATTTGAGTCATCATGAATTGTTTATTATTAATGCAATTTTCATATTTACGTGGTTGTGATAAATGAACGTACTTAGAAAATTGTGTCAGTGGAAGTGAATAATATTTAAAATTTGATTTTGTTCTTTTGTCTATTTATTATTTTTGATCTGAATTGTCGAAATAATTTTTCAAAGACATCTTGTGTATTAATTAAAAGAACGAACATTTAACTATTTAGATCATCTTGGTACAGCATAGCGAAACCTATCAATTTTGATTTTACTTTAAAGACATTATCAGCATATTCCAAAACCTCAATAAATCGCACATTACAATAAATAAAAAATTATTCATCGCTTAAAGGCCAATCGAATTTTTTGATAAAACGACATAATATATCACCAAAACGCATATTCGTGACAAAACTGACGTTGACGAAAAGGCTCATGCAGCGATGTCTTGACGTTCAATCAACACGAAATCACGCAGAGCGCATATATGAAAGGTTACAAAGAATCTAATGTTGTGTAATAGCAGTAGCTATGGTATTCCGCAAACAGATAGCGCGCAGTTTCCTGTCAGGGGAAACGAGAAATTCGAGCCTCCACGGTGAGGTATCGAAGATTTCCGATTAGCATTGCCAAGGGACGAGCGAGCGAGGGAGAGGAGAATCCGGCAACGCCTACGCTTTCGAGATGAGCTTTTACATCAGTGAGATTCTATATGAACTTGAAGCATTAGATTGCCAGTTTGATCGATTTCTTGGACTTACAGCTCTATATGAATAATGGAAAAAACCGTAGCTTCCGTTCAATTCGAAAGAGAACCGAGCAATCTCGATGTTACAATCTCGATTGAACGCGTACCGCAATTTTCTCAATTAGAAAATCCAAAGAAAGAAAACTTTGTCGGGTTCTCCCGCAGAGGTGACTGACGAGTCTTTGATCCCCCTAAAGCCATCGAGCACATCCCACGTCGACTTAAACTTCAACTTCAGCGTCATTTTTTTTGACCCTCTTCACCCTTCGTCATACGTCGACGCACATGCGCAAATCCCCTGACCATATATAAGACGCATCGGAATCCTCCGATGAAGCAGGGAGCTACACGAAAACAGACGCTGGAAAAGGGAATGAAGAAAAGAGATGAAACGACGGAGAGAAGGTGCTCCGGAGAAGGGAATACGACAGAGCGGCGACGTTAGGGAAATGCGCGCATCGGAAGAGAGAAGGGTCTCGGCTACTTCTGCGCTTATCGAGTTATGAGACTTTGAGCTGAGTGAAAGTGGCGCGTTTTTGTATCGCATATATTTATCGATTGGATGGGACATTATAAGGGTATGCTCGTTGACTTGGTTGGGGTTCTCTTTTCAAATATGAGCTTCGCTGATCATTGTCGTTAAACATTTTAAGATCGCAGCTCAACTCTTGGCTGTTTCTTATCTCTTTTATTGATCATCCATAGCTACTGTGAGGATTATCGTACTCTTACTTTAAATCTTACTGTGAAGATTATCGCACTCTTACTTTAAATTTATACCATAATCTAGAAGTTATGTGCTTTAGTATTAACAACGACATGAATGATACGTAAAAGAACCAATTTATCAATTTCGAATCATAAGATTTTTCATCATCCATTTCATTATTAATTGATATTGATATAAATTAATAAAATTCGATCAATACAAGTTTACCTATTATTAATTATAAATTACCATTAAATTAAAACTAATATATCAATCTAATTTAAAACATTAACAAGAAAATAATAGAATAATATTCAGGATATTGATGCATCTCCATCTATTGCGAAAACGGAAGAAAATGAAAAATATTACAATTACCTTGAAAGTAGTGAGGAACGAAAACCAATATAAAAAATGCTTAAATTTTGTAAAATGCCCATTAATGGTTCATCTAAGCAATGCTACGAACACACTGGCAATAATTGCAATGATTATGCGTCATGAAATGGGTAGCCATAATGGTACGATGGAATTTCAATTTTATGACGCAACGTAGTACAGCCATTGATCATAAATAAACGCATAAAAAATCGATCTCAATTAAAAAAATAACAAAGAAAAAAAGAGAGGGAAAGAAAAAAAAAACCATTTGAAATTCCAATCTCAAAAGAATAATTCCATCATCATCAAGTTCCCGCAGGCATGCGACTTATAAATGAACTTGACAGTAGCGGAGCATCGCGTCCAAAAAGACGATATGCCCGGCCGCAGAAGAAGACATCGCACAAAGAAGAAGAAAAAGACGAGGCCTCGGGGAGAAAATAGAAAAAAAAAAACGTCTATGACACAGACGCGCTCGCGCGCGAGATACAAACACAAGGCGCGCGCAGCGAGAGAGGCGAAGGGTCGCGCGAGCAACAACGTCAATGTATTTCGGTGCAGCAGCGGCAGTAGCAATAGCAGCAGCGCGAGAGAGCTCGAGGTCAATGCCCGTCCTTACTCCCGACTCGAAGGAACACACACGCGCGCACGCGACCGAGCGTGCGAGACGGGACGACAACTAGACTTTCAGCGCATGCGCCACGATCTCCTTTAAAACACCGCGCGAGAGAGTCTTTTCTCTCTCTCTCTCTCTCTCTCTCTCTCTCTTATTTGCTACTGCGACCATTGATTAACATTTCAATTCCGTCGTGGTATATGCAGTTTCTTTCTATTTTTTTTGTTGCTTTCTGACGCCAACTGGGCTAAGTTGATTCCATATTTTATAGATAATGATATGGACTGTTATTGTCAGTGTGTGTGCTTGTGATAAGAGAAACCAGGTTGTCTGACTTATTTTTTGCTCGTGCAGTTTGGATGCAAACGATTGCAGTACTGCTTTTGGGACGGTTCTTCGTTCAATATTGTCAAGATGGAAATGTTACACTTCCGATTGGGTGAACGGCTCTGTGCACACGTTGACTCGATGTTTTACTTATCCAAGCTCACTCGAAAAAAGTTTTAATTAATATGTTAACTGAATGAAATAATGCATTGTATTTTCTAATTCTTAACGAGTAAAATGTAGCTATAATTAATTTGCATATTATGAAAGTTGTCTCCAAAAGGCTCCTAGAATCGATAACTCATATAAACTTAAGAAACTAAAAATGAGCCAATGATTATTTTTTTACTGATACGCTATATTTTTATTTTACAATTTTGACGAAATATCGGTATTTTTTTGTTGATATTTTTTCCCTTTTTTTTAAAAAAGGTCGATAACTAATCAATAGCTTAAACTATTTATACGAGAAAATAAAGTATCTTTAATAATAATATTTTTGAATAAATTGATATCTTTTTATCAATGGCAGATCGAGGATCTAATTAAAAAATAGAATAAGTCAATTCAATTCGTTAAATTTTGAAAAGTAAACCCCAAGAAATAATATTGTGCAATTTTCCATGGCGTACCGCTTGAAAGAATTCCCATTCTTTTAAGATCTTTATTAAAAAAATTACATACACGAGCAAATGATTGTACAAACAGAATAAAATTAAAAATAAACTTAATAATAACAGGACTATACCAAATTAAAAACTAAGTAATCACATACTAGTAACACTAATGTTAGTGCAACTATTTGTTCATGAATATAATTTTTTAAATTAAGATCTGAAGAGACTGAAAATTCCACCAGCGTCGTGTGATGAAAAATTGAGTATTATTTCTTCGGGTTAACTCTCACAAATTTGACCAATTGAATTGACTTATTGAAGAATGAAGAGTTCATCAAACAATTATTCAAAAGATAGAATATTGAAAAATCTATGGATTATTAAATGACTACATTGTAGCCTGATAGATAATTGTATGGAAACAGACTCTGCATATATCATCCCAAAGTATTTTCTTTTGCATAAATAATAATATATACCTATCCATCTAGTGATCGAGTCGTCAATAAATAATTACAAACATCTAACGTTTATCAAACGTACATGTTAACGATAGCCGTTCTCATTTTTAAAGTCGACTTCGGCGTGCGATGAGTAAGCCGGGAAAGGATACTGAGGGAAAGCGGAAAATCCGTCCGAAATAACTAAGGAAAAAGCGTGTGTGCATCCAGACGGGAACAGATCAAAGGCCATAGCGGTCAAAGGCCGACCAACGGACTTAGCAGACCAGGACACACGGTGTCGGTGCTGCGAATTTACAGGTGTCACGAGCATTAGATTAACACGGTGGGAAGTTACGCAGACTTTCGCGTACGCGGCGCAGTGTCTGCTTTGTCGTAGCGTTGTCGACGCGGGTTCGAAACAAGCAGATGTGGTACGATACGTTCTCGCATTAATTCTTCAAATTCACTTGGTGTTGGCGAATGATAGTTTAACGCGCGTAAATAATTTTCCTGTCTCGGGCATCCTCAACAATGCCACCTTGTAAATCACGGAAATAAAACGCGGTACAAAACAAATAGTCAGAACGGTGTGTGTGTGCGTATGCGCCAAGAGAAAATGAAAACAAACGAGCAGTAGTGCACAAAAAGCGCACGGTCGCCTAGAAAAACTCGGTAAAGTTACGAGCCACAGTGCGGCGTATTACAAGCGCACATGCTCTGAAGTAATGCGCCGGCAATGACCGGAATGAAAAAGAAAAGAGGGTCGAGCGGATACGTAAGTGTCGCCCCTCGAACACATCAACGAGGGAGAGAGAGAGAGAGAGAGAGAGAGAGATGCAAATGCACTTCTTTCCCTTTCTTTTCCTCGCGACATCGCCTTACGCTCATTCTTCTTCTTGTTTACGATGAATTTTCCAGATATGCGTTTATCAAGCGGACTTTCTTTTTTGCTATGTTTGTCGAGTGATTCAGCTCTCGCATTGATCTTGACAGAGCAGCGCGCGCGCGCGAGTGTGATTCATTTCTCGTGTGCACTCTCAAACGCGGCGAGTTCTCTCGAGACGATGCCGATAAGCCCACGCGGGAAAATCGAGTGAGGGCTTTTTAAAATAAAAGGGGAGCGCGGAAGAAAATGTACACGAAGGGAGAGCGATGCATATGTAAGAAACAATGATCGCGAGGTGGAGAGGCAGAGAACCCTTGTACTTCATTCGAGGATTAAAGGAGCCATGGGGATGCAAATATAGGCTGGCTGCTGCTGTGTTGCCGCGGGAAGAAGGCTTCTGACGTGTGCATAGAGAACTAGAAATGATTTTTTTCCTCTCCGTCGCTGGAACAAAGAAGTCCCACTCGTGCACTTTTTTGCGCTGATTATTCGAGAACATTTGATATGGATCGCGTACTCTTTCGTGAAAATGAAAACGACAATGCCTATCACTGAAAAAAAAAAATCCATTGACGCTTGCTCGCTCAACATACAAACAATATGAGCATAGTTCTCCATCAATCTTCGCAAAACAGCATGACAGCAGCAGTGTCGTTGTAAAATCTGATAATTTCAGTGGCATTGGGAAAGGAAGCGCCACGTACGAACAAATGCTGAGCGTACGATCGTAAAAGTCAACGCTTTTCGCGCGCGTTGAGGTTTTTTGAATCTTTAGGCGACACACAAATCTCGAAGAAGAAAAATGCGCAACGACGTTATTTTGTAGCGTAACATATGATTCAAGATTTCGACGGCTTGGCGCATCGCAATAAGCAACGTCACTGATTTTTACGACGATACTGGAACTCGCCTACGAATCCACTGGAGAGAAAACAAGGGGCTCGTATGCACGAATTGCTTGTCTAGTGTCATTGTCCGAGAACGATGAAGAAACTGAAAGAAGCGCGGAGGAGGGGAAGTGCAATTACATTGCAAGTCGCGAGAGTTGAGAGTACGAGAGCTTAACGGCCAGCTGCAATACAGCATAAAGCTCTCGCTCGTTCGCGGACAGCATAACGAAGCGGCAGTATACCAAAGGCGCGTTTGTACCGTTCCAGAACAGAGTTTATTGCACTTTACTTATGACCATCGTCATTTTCCTATCATTCGTGGGGCAAAGACGGTGCTGTCTGCAAGGACGTTGGATGACGTAGTAGGACTTGTGTGTTCAACTTTTTTTTTTCTCATGATAATTTTTCATCTGAGATGAACAAATATTGAGAAATAAAATTATAAAATCAGGCAAATTTTGAGATGTCTTTGCCACGTTTTTTCTATGATGATAAGTGCCTTAATGCGAAAAATTACAATTTCAAAAATATTTTAAGGCAGATATTAATAGCCACTCGTTTCGGCTTCATCTTAATATATAAACAAAACATGTTATTTCTGTTTGAAGAAAAGTGCGTCGGCACCTCGGGAATCTTTGTAATTAGCAAATTTTCTTGGAAAAACGTGACATTATAGGGACGTTGAATGTCATTGTGAAAATATCGGCCGAGGAGATGATGCCGGGATAACTTTCTGCGTGAAAAATGTAAAACCAAGATCTAATAATATCAGTAAAAAAACAAACAATGGCTCATCTTCGCACAGTTTTCTTACGTTTATATAAGTCACCGATCTTGCAAACGCTTGCGCTGTTTACAGGCAACTCTTACCAAACACAAATTAATCAGAGTTATCATCTGTTACTTTCGCTAAATAAATAAAAACAGCTCGTTGTTGATATGTTCGGAATAAGTGTACCTCGGTCCATCTGACGTCACCTTGTGTAGCGAATAAATTTCCGACAGTGCAATTAATTCCGATTCAGATACAAATTTGAGCCCTCTTATTTAAAGAGATCTTAGAATCTTGGCATCGCCATTGATTTAGAAAAGCCCAAGCCCGACGTAATCTCAGAATTCGGAACATTTAAATAAAAAAAAAACGTGCTTCCCGCAAGCGTTAGAAACGAGGTGGCAAGGTAGCCCATGCTCGCAAGAGCAGTGACCATGCAACAGCAACAGCGGCCAAGTCTGGCATAAATTAAAGCGCGCACTTGTTCGGCTTAAGGAAAGAAAAAGAGCGAAAAAATGTGTTCCCATGCCAAAGCGCTGCCGCACGCACAGTGAAAGTTGGCCAGTCAGCTTTGCTCGTTGTATAATGCTATGCCCACTCCTCGATGTCTTTTCGCACACAGATCTGCTCTAGATGGTGTAGCGCCCCGTCGTAGTAGATTTTCTTCTTTGGGTTGTCGTGATTTTTTCTCCCTTCTTCGCGGCGGCGGCGGCGACAGCGACGACGACGACGACGTAATTCGAGCGCCAGCGCGCGACTTTGAGGAAGTGAAGTGCAGCAGCGCCGCCGCGTTGCGTCACGCCGCTGCCGCGTTGTAACTACAACTTTTTCTTTATTCTCTCTCTCTCTCTCTCTCTTTCTCTCTTTTTCCAGTGTTTTGTTACAGTTTGACCATAACGACGTACTTTCTATTTTCCACGCCGAGAGAATCGGGCGTGAACTAAAGTCATTGCCATGATAATGCAAGAGAATTTGCAGAAGAGTGGCTGCGATGTAACCTCCGTCATATACGTAGCGCAGATCCAGATGCTTGTCGTGATTGGCGCGGACTCCGATACGAAGATCACGACGATCGTGACGCGGAAGCCCGCCTCAGCTATGAGCTATTTCTCATTCGGTTCTTTATGGTCTTTTCTTTCGCGTGTCTACATTGCACGCCTGCGCTACGATATTCGAATGCTAGCGTGTTATGCGAGTTTGCCGAACTACGCTTTTCTTTATTTGGTTGTTTCGCGGACGAACTTTATTACAAATTAACTTTGTTTTTGTCTCCCGACGCAAAAAGTAGTTTACGATTCACGGGATAATGAATGTTACGACGGTAATAAGAATGATCAAATTGATTGACATGTTGCAGATGAATATAGAAAAGCTAATCCCGAAAGAAAATATTAACGTTACAAGACAGCCAATAGGTCGCAAGTATTTAATAACGACAAGCTACATTTCTCGTGTCTTACTGAATTATTAGTCGACACCTGGTGTCCGCAATGCACAACCGATTCGAACTTAAAAGCAAAACCATAATTGAGCGCGACCGGCAGTAAGAAAACTATTGCAGCGCGCGTCGCATACCATCGCAAGCGAAAAGGCCAACGCGGTCTCTCTCGCTCGCTCGAGTCCAGGAAGAGCGACGAGCCGCTTTGAACGGTCCCCCCGTTCTGCGAGCGCCGTAGTTTTAGCGTAGCCACTTTCACTAGTGACCTAGTGGGGACACACGACGACGACGCGAGCGAGCGTCCTGCACCGAGCGCGCCGGACTGCAACTTGTCCGCCTCGTTGCACGCGCGCGAGCTTTCGTTCGATCCGTCGTCGCGCGCTGATTTTCCGCGAAAGATACGACTGCGCGCTTTCAACGCCTCGTAATTGTCCCGAGTTGTGCGGCCAGTTACGCAGTTTTACACAGTTTTACGATGGATATCTCCGGCGTCAAGACGGAGTCTCGCGCGACAAACTCGGTCGCGGAATTCAAAACTCGCTATTACTGCGATTTTCTTTCTGTCGTCGATGGGAAGAGAAAATCGCTTTATGCTTAACGAATATCCTGTAGAAAATCGACGCGTTTACGAGCCCCCGCCAAAAAAGCAACGGTATGATCGACCGAAAGGAGAAAAACCGTGCCAAGCAATAAAAGCAAATAACCAAGCCATAATTCCAAGCTCCCCGAAAAGGTTACAAGTTTCTCTTTCGAGCAGTCAATAACAACAGCAGCAGCAGCAGCAACAAAAAGAAGGGGAAGCCCACTGCACCCATAGGGAGCTTCCTCGATAAAGCAACAATCGTACGGCTCCGCGCAACACAATAATTTCTAAAGCGACTGTATAGAGGACCGCGGGGGCGCGTCGCGTGGTTGTTTAGAAAGAAAGCGAACGAGAAAGAGAGAGAGAATAAAAGGAAGACAGTGTGTGCACGCGCGCGGTTCAGTAACCAGGTCAGCTAAGCTCCCACTGTACTCTGGTCGTCGCGTCACGTGACCGCGCGATGATGATGCAACGGCCGCGTCGCACGCAAAACAGAAGAGACGCTTCCGCGAAGAAAACGTCGACGACTGGATAAACAATGAAACTGCATGGAAAAGTGAAAGCTCTTAGAGGCACTGCTCTCGTTATCTATATCCTGGGAGAGATTAATCGTTTACACGACCAAGGTTTAGGTTACGACTGCAGAAACAGGAAACGCAACTGGCAAAAGGCGTTGGGTTGTTTTGTTTGGTTTGTCGTTCTGCTGGAGATTGATTTATCGAGTGCGGCTGGGGGGGGGGGGGGGGGGGGCGAGCGATAAAGCGGTGTGCTCGCTTTTTGCACCGGCAATCGGTTTTTAAACGATATCTTCATCATCTCGGGTCGTTACACTTTCCAATTGATAAATCTCACGGCAACTTTTCTAAGCTACCGACTGGCGTGAAACGCAAGGGGTGATTAATCTGCGTTCGACGATTCCATGTTTTCATTTCAATTAATGCATCGCGAAAAGGAAATGTAAACGTTCTCTGCGTCGACGCGAAAGAAAATAAGAGGCCGGCGGCAAAAGAGGCGAGCAACAGATTCCTCGAGAGAGTGAGATTCTCCTCCGTCCCCCTTCTTGTACCATCCGCTCGTAAATCCCATGCCGTTTACAAATCTCTCGGCAGATCGCAGACGCAGGCTCGACGCGTCGCTCGTTTCTTCTTTTAACTAGACAACCTATAGCCGCGCGTCTTTTCTCTCTCTCTCTCTCTCTCTCTCTCTCTCTCTCTCTCTCTCTCTCTCTCTCTCTCTCTCTCTCTCCTTTCCATGTGTATTTTTACGCTCAACGAGTCATCGCTCCCACGCTTCGGTATTTTCGCCCTGACGACGATGAGGCAGATGAGACGTAAAAAGTGTGAGTAATTCGAATGACGACGACCGACGTGTGTGTGTAGATATTATCTATCGTATCATTTAGAGAACGATTCTTATGTGCTCAATGAAATTTTTATTGTAAGACGATTATCCATGATTCGCTGTGTACCATGTGTGGACATTGATCGAAGCACTTTCTCCATTTCTTCCAATTCTACGTTCTTCTATTTTATTTTTCTCGAATAAAAAAACTTTTCTTAATTATTATATCTACTTAAAGAAATCTCTCATTGATCGAATCTTAATTAGAATCCTCTTGTAGTGAATCGTGACCGCGACTTTTAGCCTCGCACAAAACTACGTTTTAATGAAATGGTTTTCTCGATGTACATTCAAGAAACAATCAAATTATTCCAAAAGAGGATCGTAAAAAGCCAAAAAAACGAGACAGAAATCAAAGTATCGCGCGAAAAAAATTTGAAACGACAAAATAAAAATAGAGCGAAGATGAAGAAAAATCCGGTGGTGGAGGAACAACTCCGAAACATTCTCTCCGTGTGCGGTAGCAGCAGCAGCAGCAGCGGTTGGGGACTAGGGAGTAGAAAAAGAAAAGAAGAAAGAGCTGCGAGTAAAAAAGAAAGAATCGGAGTTAAAAAAGAGTACGTGTTGCGGTAGTGTGCGCTTGAAAAAGATCTCATGGAGCTTCTTCGCTCAACTCACAGAAATCATGCATATCAATCTCGGGATGCTAACGCCACCGTGGTATTCTTCGCAACTTTTTCTAAGACGTCGCAGCGAAATAAGCGAAAATTTTACTTTTTCTTTCAAAAGAAAGATCGATGAGAATTTTTAGGCGAGAACTTTTTTTTTTTATTTGTTACAAAAGAGGGATTAACTTCATCGTGCTAAAAAAATACTTTAAGGGAAAAATTAAAAATATTTGTTATGAGAGGTAATTGCAATACTGTTTTTTGTGTTCTGTTTCTTTCGTTCTCTGCTGACGCTCGATACAAATTACTATCTATAAAGCAGTTATTTTTTTAGCTATTTACTATTATTTACTTGTTACACTTTTTATATTAAGTATCCACAATATTTTCATAATTATTGTCAAGTAAATATCCCGTAAGTAAGACAATAGAATTTTTAATTTAAAATGTTTGAGTACAAATTTGACCTCCAATAAAATTTTAGTTGAACTTGAAAGAACGAAAAGAAAAAGAAAAATGCTTGAACATCGTAACACGGTTGCCGATTATAACGTTCAAGGCGAGAAATCCCACACCGCATATGCCGCCCAATATCGTCCGCACAGGCCATGACACTCGCACTTGACCTTAAATATTCAAAGCCCTATACCAAAAGCCTCTTCTTAGGCCAATTAGTTTTTTTTTTTGTGAGGGTTCAAAATTGGTAAAAATATATTTTTAATTTCATGAACCATGGTATGCATATATTTCGGATGAAGAATTGCAAAATAAAAATTGAGAAAGATCATTGTGCTATTATTTACATTTATTAGTTATTGTAGAAAGTATCAATAACCCTCGAAAATGGCCTTTTTTAATATGTCCGATATTTATTGTAAAAAAACTTTTTAATTTTTATATTTTTCCAAATCTTCGTTGTGAATCCAGCTATCCAAATGTATAAATTAGACGTTTATGCAATATATAAAAAATTCTTAGATCTATTTATTTATCACGAAAGATGTATTCCTTTTTAAGTTAATAATGTGGAGTTAAAAATTAATGTTTACGCTCGCATAGAAAATTGATGTTTAGACGAAGAGATTACGTCTTCTTGAAATTCAATACCTTTATCCAAAAAAAATTACAGCCACATACTTTTAGCATCTGTTAAACTAATAAAAATATCTTAGCTATTAATTAACAGATTCCATAGTATAAGGCATCTCTTTTTTTTAGAATCATAAAAGCTTTCTTAAAATAGGAATAGTAATTAAAAAAAATTCTTTTTCTAATAAACATTCAATATATTAAAAATAATCATTTTCCAGGGTTATTGGTACTTTGTACAATTATTTACAACTTTTATTTTACAATTTTTCATCTAAAATGAATATCACGGCTTAAGATTTAAAGAAAAACGTGTTTTTACCAACTTTGACCTCGTATTAAAAAAAACTGTTGCAAAACATCGAGTTTCATTTTATATAAAGTATCTATTTACATATTCTTGAAGACCCCTAAATAAGTTTTATTTATTCTTTAATTTTTGCCCTAAACAGCTACTTTTTGTCTCTTTCAATTAGACTACCAATATTTTTCATAATTAACCATGTAGGAAAACTACTCAAAAACTTGTTCTATGTACAAAGGTGGTTGAACAGAATAATTGATGTATCACGTCCTGTGATGGGTTCGGGTAAAGAAATAGTAGATCGCTGTTTGATATTCTTTGACACGGACACATTATTATTAAACCACTGTATCACATAAGGATATTTCTGGCTTTTTTTATATCGATCCGTTACCGAAATTCGCACTCGGATAACTTTTATACTCGATAAATTATAACATCTTAAAAATAAACACGTGACGATCAATAATATATATTTTCGCTGTGTATGCCTTGTCGTATAAAAACGACATTTACATAGGCAATTGCGATTGTGAAAGCGAACATATTTAGAAAACAACGACACGATGGGCACATTATCGGTCGTTATTTGTAAAAAATATGTAGAAAATCACGATGTCATATTATCACTGGAGATAACTTCTCCCCAAGCAATTAATCAATAAAAGGCATATATTGACTATTCGATTTCCTAACGACTATTTTTATCAGCCAGCTGATATATAGAAGCCGAAAAGTTCAAAAACCTCTCGCACGCCCTGTCAAAATCAAATACAAGTGTGCGTGTGTGTAAGTTACTTTATCATTTCGTTCTTTTTTCCAACTTCCGCTTCGTACATATTATTGTTTACACCACACCATATCAGAATTATCCGAAGTATAACGGTTCTCTTGTAGCGATAAAAGGTTTTTCACCTGGTTCTGTGTGTAAATGCGATAACGCTGCCAAAAGGCTGGGTATGGGCCCACGAAAAAAAAAGAAAAGATTTTATACAAGGAGGGTTAAGTTCAAGTGGTCGAGAGGAAAAAAGATAAATGGTGATTTTTATTCATGGCCGACACGTGTAAGATTACAGCGTAGACTCGTAATCGCGATTCGTATCCAAATTGACAAATACGCTGTCGTATAATGAAACAAGCATACTTTGATGGCCATTTTTTCACGAATTTTATCAGTTACATAACGAAGTTTCTAAACGTCAATGTATAAATGTCTTACAAGGAAATTCATACATTCGAACGTCACGAAAAAAGCACCTTTTCATTTTCTCATAAGTCTAGACGTTACATACGTGCAATTTGATACTGTGTGTCGCATACAGCCGCAACTTCGATCGAACTTCAAACGGCAGCTTCAGTCACCTCAGCTTGACATGGCTTTGTGTAACCGCCGAATAACAAGAAAGATCAGCTTCGCAAAAAAAAAAAAAAAAAAAGTAACTACATAAGACTCATCTACAAATAGGAAAGGCGGCCAATGCAAGTGCACGAAGAAGAGAAAGGTGGGAGGAGAGAGTGCATCGTCCCCTAAGGAGAAAGTCAGTTGCGAACGTGCCTACTCGTGAGCGAGTTTGCAACCTGCGGATTTCGTTTCGTAACTTGGCGAAAAAAAAAAAGGAGAACCAAACCAACGGCGTCGTCGTGGTCGTCTATGGGATATGTACGAAGCGATGTTTCCTGTATTTGGACGTCCACGCAATGCCTATACGTGGAATCAATAACGAATTGTTTGCGTTGACGCCACTCCGATAAATAATGACGAGCTCGTTAAAAATACGCGCGCACGCGCGCGCTCTTTGATCGAATTAACTCTCAACGTCTCTGTCGTTAAATTTGCGGAAGCGATGTTTTTTTGTTTCGTTCGGAGAGATGCTATGCGCATTACGCGAACGAGCCTCGGACTTTTCGTTTGCAGAATCCAATTTTAGTTATTCGAATTTTTCCGCAGTCGTGTAGATTTCAAAACAATCGCATGATCTTATCGTATCGATCTCGACATTCCACTGCACACGTAATAAATCAAACGAGCCTCAACCATCTCTCTCACTAGACTCTGTCTTTCCAAAAAGAAAAATCTTTCCATTGTATAATCGCGAGTGCAAAAACCATTCCAATTCCAAACGCAAAATCACACAAAGCATTGCACAAAAGGTGCAGAGAGAAACGCGTCAATAAAAGCCGTAAACTACAATGCAGGCAGACTGGTAATTGGCAACCATTTCCCATGCAATTAACATGGAAAATCGAAGCTCAAGCCATCAAAGTAGCCTCATTATCCAACGACTTCCCCATTAGCCTCGCACTGTGTATGTGTGCATATTACGTAAGACGCGCGTGTACGCCAAAAAGAATTTTCGCTTCGTTTTCTCACACACACACATATATATATATATATATATATATATATATATATATATATATATATATATATATATATATATATATATATAGGAGCTGCGAGAGAGGATCAGAACACGAACGATTGCCCTTCACCTCTCTCTCTCTCTCGTGGATACCAAGTTCTCAGCGCGCTAACGAACAAAGGGTCACGTATATTTAGTGGAAGGATGCGATAGTTGAATGAATTTTGCTGTTACGCGTGCACGCTCTTATCAAAGTGATTGCGACTGACGCAACGGAACTTATCGAATATCTCTAGTCCTACGATGACATTGTTATGACGAATTTTTTATCACCGTCGAGTATCATTCTACTGTCATATGAGCTTATTTTGTAGAAAGGTAATTTATTGTTATTTTACTTTGTGCAGATTTTTAGATAAAAACCATGCTTCGAATACGCTTCAACGGATGTAATATATTAAGTGATCGTTTGCTCCTGCCACATGTGACATTGTATTAGATATGCCCATTTATGAGAGGTCGATCAATAATAGCAATCGATTGATTCTTTATCTTCTCTTAAGATCTATTGATAAATATGAATAAAACAGTATGAATCGGCTAATTTACTATCGCATTTACAGACTAGAGTAATATTTTCCAATCTTTGGAAAATTCGTGCGTGCACGATCCACCTAACGGCCTAACTTGTCATTCTCAAATAAAAATCTCTATCATCGTCCTCCACCGTGCTGCATACACCTGTAACCCAGTTCATTTTAATAGCTCGTAAAAAAAGAAGCGACAGACGCTTCTCTCGCTCTATTGTTATCGAGTTTTTCCCTCTTCGTCAATTATCCACAGGTCGATAAACTTTGACTCGCCGCCACTGCCACGTGCGCAAAAGTGGATTGGCTTTACTGGTCGTCCTGCGAGGCGCGCGAGACGCACGTTACGCGCGTTTCAAACGAAATGCGAGAGACACGTGACAATAGTGCAACGCATCGCGCAATCAGTCGTACCGAGCGCGGGCTATCGCATTTGCACGGGCATTTATGATAATGTTCGATAGACTTGTAGTCGAGCTTGGCGCAGGATCGCGTGCAAAGTCGGCGCTTTATCGGCTATCGCTTGACCGCAAAGGCCTACGTCCCGTGACCGACGAGCAGCCAAGTTTATTTTCGATTTTCCCCTTTGTTGCCGAACAGCCCCGGCGCTAAAATTAAACCGAAATAGCGCAATTGCGCGCCCCGCGAATGCAAACATATCTGCGCGGCGCGAGCAGCTTAAACGCTGTATACACAGACGAGAGCGCGCATATTGCTGACCAGGAAGCGAACGGCGCGCACTCAAGGGAGCTCTTTGAGCAACGCTATATCGGTTGAAAGGAAAAGGAGGACTTTGCTATAAACCAGCGCGATTGTTTTCAACGCGCGCGCAAAAACGGACAAGCCGGAGCTGAAGTGCGTGTGGCTTCTTCGTAAAAACTCGGTGCGCGCTCCGATACCATTCGTGCTTTTTCTCTTTTTCCTTTTTACTTTTCTAACTTTATAACTCACGAGCCAGTTTAGGCGCTATCGCAAATATTCGCGTACAGAACGATCGCTTTATCTTGCGTCTGGCAGAACGCTGACGGCGCGAGTTGTCAAAAAGACAACGGAGGTTCGCCCGCGTCCGCGTGAGCAGTTGTCCATCGCGCGCATCGCTTGTCCATGCAGTTTTATTAAAAGCCAAATTGGCTGATAAGACGAGAGTCGCTTGCGCGCCATCCGCTACTTGGCTAATTAAGTAAAGCGTTATCGCGGGGGCGCGATGGCCGGGATCAACGACAGCTTGAATTCGCCGCAGACGAGCCGCGTTCTCGAGAGAACAAGTTGGAAGAGGTTGGCTCGGCGTGACTGTAAGAGGTCGCGAGTAGACGCGCGGCTGTAGAGTGCGATGGCCGCGCGCGCTCGCGCCAGTGAAAGTCTCGACAGCGAAGCTCCGGAAGCGCTGCTACTGCTGCTGCTGCTGCTGCTGCTGCTGCTGCTGCTGCTGCTGCTGCTGCTGCTGCTGCTGCTGCTGCTGCTGCTGTAACCCAGACGATCGACCGACTCAGCGCGTATATACTCGCGGTACCGCTACGCCGTCGTCGCTTTCTCCTTCGCGCGGCCAAGGATGCGCGCCGCCGGCTCTCGTGTACCACCGTTAGATCAGATTCTCCTCCTTCTTTTTCACTTTCGGTTTTTCCCTCGGAATTATTCTCTACACTATTAAGCGGTGTGCCTCGCGTGTCACCACGATAAGAGTGATTTATGAGATCGTGATTGAACATCCGATTTGCAAATATCTTGTACGCACGTTTTATACGAGTGTTAATTTAATGCCGATGGCATTTTAAAACAACGCCTTTTTTTCTTCCTCCTCTTTTTTCACGCGGCAGATAAATTATCCTCGAATTTGCACAAATCGACGCGTATTTTTTTCTTTCTTTTACGATGCCAGCAGCCATGATTGTGAGAACGAAAGGTTATTACTTTTTACGTAAGCTGAAACTTTTAAAATTTCATTGCTATGGGCAACTTTTTACGTAACGCGGCAGAAAGAAAAGAGGTTTTGAATAAACAGAGCCAAACTCGAAACGCTTCTATGACGAGAGCTTGGAACAGCCAATTGAGCCTAACAATTACAAATGGATTCTTTGATAGCCGATAATTTTGCATGTTCGATCAGCGCTCGCTTCGACATCAAATCTCGTTCATATCCTGTTTCCGTCATTGCGTCTTTCAGTATCTCGGTATCCGAGACCGAAAAAAAAATTATTCGAATTCTCTGGCGAATTCACGGAGCCGTAAAAAAAATTCAATTAATCGCGTGTTCGGCGCGTATAAAGCGTGTGCCTTTCGAAAAAGAAAAGGAAGAATCAATCTAGCCAACGCGGAACAAGGTGATAAATAATAATAAAAAAAAAAAGGAAAGCGAAACGAACGCGCGTAAGAGGCGCATGCACAACAATAAAGGTGAGGAGGCTCGATCCGACACGATGACACGACGCAATGAAAAGTCACGAATTAACGGCCAATGTATTATGCATAAGGCTTTGCCCTGAGTTTCAATTCGCGCTAATGCAACATTCATGCAGCGCTGCCTCGCGCAGTATATTCCATAGTCTGGCATTTTTCTCTTCTATTCACGAAAGGAAAAACCAAAGGAAAATCCGACGTTTTTTCTAATCAGACGCAAGCGACTAAAAAGACGGCGAACTGGTCCACCTATATACCGGTCGACGCACGTCTCGCTCGACGTGGGGCGATGTGCCGTGAGTGTTTTCGCACGCGGGCGGTCCTAAAAGCTAAAAGTCCCGGAGCGCGCTAAAGTTTCTCTCGGGTAATTTTCATTCGGTCGTTCGCCTCCCTCTTCCATTTTTTTTTAGGTGGATGGGGGAGGGATTGGCAAGATTCGGGATTTTCGTGCAGACGGAGAGATTTCTTCGTTAATTTGATTGGCTTGATTGGCTTGAGGAGTGAGAAAGAAGAAGAAAAGAGCTCCTCGAGAATGAATTTAGATGTTTACGGCAGTGAACGATGAGCAAAGAGCTTGAAATTTACTTTTTGCAATTCATTCTGATATCAAATTCATATTGTTTCGATTCTCTTTTTCATTCGTGAAATTCAGAGAAACGCCTTGTACAAATAATAAATCTGAATAAACGGTAGATTGTCGTAACCAAGATTTAAACAAATGATGTGTTTTGTCATATAATTCAGCAGAAAAAGTAAACTAACTAAAATTGACGAAAACGAAGTGCACGATAGTGGAGTAGTAAGGATAGTTTTCGGTCAGACACGAGAAGCATGCGTCCCACGCTGGCCAGTATTCGAAGATTTGAAAAGACCGAGGCGCGCGCGCTCTTAACCTTCCGTTCTCAGAACGACGGCGCGATGTCGTCAGTAATGCCAGCAGCGAGAGCGGATCGAAAAAGCTTGTCCAGCACATCGTCGACTGGCTGAGTAATAAAAATAATCTCGCGCGCGGGCAAGTTGTTTTTAGGCGCGCATCTCGTGACGTTTCTCTCTCTCTCTCTCTCTTTCTCGCTCGCAGAAGCGGCGTCGTCGTGGCGGCTCACGCAGCTGCCCCCCCACCACCGAGAGATCGCGTCGGGCGTGCTTTTGCGCTTGCGTTCGATAGCGAAGGCCTGCGCGCGGCGCTGGTGGGAGTAGCGAGAGAGCGAGCGCTCGCTCGGTGTCATTGCCTCGGCGGCCAGTGACTCCATCACTGACCTAGTGCCGAGCGCGAACGGAGCCGCCCGAGCGCCCGGTCGTTGAACCCCGCTCGATGCTGCTGCCGAGACGCCGAGCAGCAGCGGCAGCAGCGAGCTTCGCTCTATAGCCACTCTCTCTCTCTCTCTCTCTCTCTCTCTATACTCGTGTGGGTGGCTATGCGCGAGCTTTTTTCAGACGGAAGCTACCTTCTTTTTTCGCTGTTGTTTGGTCGTGTATTTTTTCAACGGGACAGGCTAATGACCTTTCGATAGTTCTGCTTCCTTTTTTTCGTTCGAGGGAGGGGGGCACTTTTAAAAGGCTGGTCGATATGGATGTTACTACTGAAATACCGATGTCGTGGCCATTATCTTATCTCGCTCCTAGTCGCTCGATAAGAACGACGACCACGGCGACTTTCGTGATTGCGCTCTTCGTCGAATAATTGAGTATTCTTGAAATTGATCTTCAATTAGACGCGCACGCTCGCTCCTCGTCCTACAAAGTCAATCGATCGCCCAGCCGTCGATCAATACGCGAGAAAATATTTGACGTGTCGCGCGCAGTCTCAAAACCTCGCGCGGCACTCGAGGCAGATTCAATGTCGCAGCGCGTAGGAGCGAGGGGAAAAAGTCGAAACTATACAAAAAATGTCTCTTAGGCGATTACGCTCGTTAAACAAGTAAATCGATAATGAATGGAGTAAAACGTTGGCGCGCCCCGGGTCGTCGTCTGCCCGACGACGCTTCTGCCGTTGTCGTGCGGTTTCGAAATTTCGCTTGCACTCGATTCGATGGGAAAGCGAGCGCGCCGCTCGGGATGCCCGATGCGCGCCCAATTATTTTTGTGTTCCGCAAATTCCGCCCGAAAAACATAACAGCGGAGCAGCTCTCGACGGCTATTTGTCATGCAGCGCGCGCGCTCAAATAAAAAGGGGCACGTGCAGCGCGTCTTTCTCTCGGTCTCGGCTTAACGAGTGCAAATTGAACATTAGAAAGGAAAGTATGCGCGCTCACTTACACGATCTCGTATAAGCTACAACGCAAGATCTCTCTCTCTCTTTCTCTCTCTCTACACATGTACACTATAGCAAATGATGCGGAACGATATGATGACGAAATGTAGGTCGTCGAAAACGCACAAAATATATTTGAGGAAGCGAAACCAATGCTCGCGCTCTTTTTTTGTGTGCGCTGGGTTACGCGATTTTTCATGCTTTATGTAATCGATGTGTTTCCGAGATAAAATGCCACCACGCTCTGAAGACGAATTCTCCTCGCGCGAATGCTCGAGAATGTGTGTGTATGCTGTACGTGTTCCGTTGCGTCACGTTGCAAATGAACTGAAAAGAAAAAAAAAAATTATCTAAGAACGCCGCCACGTTCGGTGGCTTTCTAATGCAAGCAAGGCTTTTCGAAAGAGCGCCTTTTCGCCGATTCAAGAGCGCGGATCGCGAAAAACCGTGAAACACAATTTGCGTTCGGCGCCGCGTTCGGCCCGAACAATAACGACGAGCGCGAGCGAGCGCATAATGACGCGTCGTAAAATCGCAAAATGCGCGGCAATGGCCGCCTCTGCCTGCATAACCTGCCGCTGGATTTTCGGGATCGCGAAGCGACGCCCTCTCGATCGCACAGTTCCGCGCTCTTCCGGCCGACGCGCGCGTTTCGCGAGCGACCGAGCGTTCTCCGCGAGGACGCGCCTCCCGTATTGCGTGATCGTTTCGCGAGCGCCGCGCGCTTCGATCGACCGACCTCGCGCGAGAGGCGCTCATCGATCGATCTTGGCATCGCGTTTACGAGGCTTATTGATCCGATACATCGCTATCTCTCGCTGTAGAATATTGTATATTTTGGCGTCGACGTTGCGGTACGCGCGAGTCCAAACTGTGCCATGCAGCGCCGACGGACTGATTTTATTTTCCTTTCTGCTTATGTTTTGCCGTTTTCGGCCGACCAGCAATTTATCCGAACAATGAAAGCTCCGGTTCATCCGGCACAAATATGAAAATTCGACAGTGGCACGCGAGTCGCTCGCTCGCTACACATCCACACGCGCGCACGCGCGCATTAGAAATGCAAATGCAAAAGGCAGTAACCCTGCGATACATGCCAACGACGTCCGACGTGTAGGGCACGGGCAAGAAGAGGGGGAGAGAGAGAAGAAGCATTAACGAGGGGTAATACGGCGTAAAAAATGGGAAACGCGCGCGAGCGCGCAAACGAAAAAGCAAGCGAGTCCTTTCCGCGCGCGCACGGGATGAGCGAGCGGCTCAAAAGTGAAGCTCGATGCACGATGCATGCGCGCAGATAAACGCGTTTATCTCGTTTTACGTGCGACTGACGCGGCTCTCTCGACAAGTGAATTCGCTCGATAAGCGAATTTTAAGAATCGCTCTTCGATATTCACGCGCGATTGGCGTTACATAATGATGAGGTTGAACACTATTTTATGATCTGCCCTAAGAGCTACTAGCAGATCTAAGCTATTTGTGCAAGGTGAAAGACAGTGCAAAAAGTGGGTTTGGGGTCGGGAGGGGGAGGGGGGGGGGGGTGAAAAGACAATGTGGCTGTCGCTTACATTTTTGTCGCGTCGATGATCAGCCATCAATGTAAATGCCAGAGTGATGCCTGCGAGAGTCGTCCGAACGAACGAAAGTTCACCGCCTCACACTTTGTTAGTCCAGTCCCGGACTCACTCTCACTCTCTTTCTCTCGCCCTTTCTTACTCTTTTATCCGATGACAATCGATAAAACGCACTGGACACTGTTCCTCTAATCTCTCACTATTCACCGACGACACTCACGATCATCATCGTCATCATCTCAACTATCGTCGATAACATCGTCCGTCTCTTGTTACACTTGTTGAACTTTGACGTCTCGGAGGTACAAACAAAATCAACAGGACTGATGGCGAGATGGGTTATAAACGTCGCTCTCGTTAAAACTGAATGGACAAGCATGCAAATTGTTGGTGTGTGAGTATGTGGAGATGAACTTTGGGAGGATTAATATCTACGATAAAACTGATACTATATGACCTCTGCGTAAACAATAAGAATTCTCTTCTCGAACTGTGGTACAATGTAACATTAGATATCAGCGATCATCGAACTATATGGCCGCATAGCTTTTTCATTCCGCTTCTCTCTGCACGTTTCACACGAGAAAGAAAAAGCATCCTTGAAAAGAGATCTCGTAAAGAAACTCAAAGCCCTGAAAAATTGTCACTTCGACCCCAGGCAACAACAAATCAGCAAGGAACAAAGGAGGCGAAAAGGGGGGAGGGAAGAGAAAAAAAAATGTAATCGAAAGGCTCGCGAGCGCAGCTAAGAGTTTTCACTTTTAAGATTCCGCTGGTTGCGCAGCTCCCCTCGGCGCGCGCGACGCATCCGCGAGTCTAACGGCACGACAACCGCGAGGCTCGTACACTCTCGGTTTCAATAGGCGCGTCTGACCGACTCGGTGTCCACGAGCCGTTCTACCGGTACTCGCGCGCAAGGCTTCCTATTCCGCGGTGCAATCCCGGCAGATCCTCGTCGCCGAAACTACGGGGACCAATGCCGCGAGCGAGATCGGGACAGAATTACGCAACGAGTCGAGGGAAAAGAGAGCAAGCCATCTCGTTTCCGGTATTCGACCGCGAGCTTTCGCGCTTGGACTGCAATCCGAGCCTCGCATAACGAGAGAGTTTTAGCCGCGCGGGGCCGCCAATTTCCGCGTCACGTGAGCGCGCACAGTCCTCTTTCTCTCTCTTGGCCGGCACTCCGAACAAAAACTCGCCGAGTGCGCGTCAAGTCTTTACGCGTACATTAGCACACGCGCGCGAAACTTTCTCTATGTTTTCTTTCTTTTTCTCGATTCTACCGAGAGCATTTGAATTCCGTTAAATAAAGAAAATCGAGCGTCACACCGGAGAGACACACGCCACACGTATATCACACTTACGCATTACACATAGTGTCACCAAGCACTTGACCTTCGTTCGGAATATTTTGGTGTCTGCGCGCTCGCTCTTTCGCGTCGATAAGCTTCGCCGCTTCATGTGTTATCTTTCATTTTTTTTTGTTTTTTTTTTTTTTCCTTTAAATCGCAAGAGCGATCGACAATGAAAAAAAAACTCTTCGAGCCCTTCGATCGAAATTTTTTTCTCTGCAGAAAATCAGGCGGCAAGGAGGACGACGAGAGAACAAAAAACAACAGTAATACTTTCCAGCACAGCGTCGCTCGCGAAAGTGCCGGTGCAGCACGACTGCCGCGAAACTCGCGTCTATTCGCGGGGCTAGGCTTGCCTAGGAGAGAGTAGACTTTGCGCACACACACACACACACACACACACACACACCACACCACACACACTCTGATACGGACACGAAGCGACGACGGAGAGAGAGTGAACCCTTTCTCCGCTGCTGCAACTATTCCACTTCCTCGTCGCTCATAGTGCCACGATGGGAGTGTGGGGTGAAAACACACACGCATTAGCGACCGCGAAAAGCGTGTCAGACCAAGCCGCTCATGCCCAACGGCGAGATGCTGGGCAAGGTCGTGTGGATTTTCGGCGATGCCGACCCACCCGACGATCTTTCGGATAAGCCAGACTTTTGTGCGGTCGCTTGTTTTTTCGGTTTTCTGAGAATAACCTAAAATAACATTTTGCGTCACTGCGATTCATATCGATTAATAATCATTATTTCTTGATTGTCTCACTCGATAACGGCTCGCTGCGTGACGAACAATAAACAGCAGTTTAGAATAGAAAAATTTGAGAAAAAAAAAATAAGAAAATAAATAAAAGGAAAATAAAACGATGGCACTCACTTTCTGCAAAAGATCATTCGAAAAATTAATCGATCGATTGCTTCACGTGGACAATTGGATAGGAATTTCTTTCACTCTATCTCTCTCTCTCTCTCTTTCTCTTTCTCTCTTTCTCCTTCTCTCTCGTGGATCATACGAGTGGCCGTTGCCTATCCTTCCAACAAATTCACAGACCACGATCGTCGGTCAAGTCACCTCCAGCTCAGTGGTAAGCCGCAAGAATAAAAACACACTTTTTGTTTCACTGATTTTTCTTTTTTTTTTTTCACAACTTGCTGCTCTCGTGTTAATCGTGCAACAACAACAAAAACACACTGCGTTCACTGCCAGTACTCCCAACACTTTTGCTTCAATTTCGCGGCCATGTCACTTGCATGATCGTCGAGGAGGGAGGAAACGAAGCGTTCGAACGTAAAGGTCGGCGACGACGACAACGACAACGACAACGACGACGGCGACGGCGACGACGACGACGACGACGACGACAGAGAGCTCGGCAGCTTGCGCTCTCGCCGGCAGCAAGCCGCTGAGGTCAATGACCTAAGCCGAAGCACACAGCTCGCTCTCGCCCACCAACACATGGCTCTCTCTTTCTCTCTCTCTCTCTCTCTCTCTCTCTCTCTCTCTCTCTCTCTCTCTCTCTCTCTCTCCCCGTCCCCACTCCTCGCTCCATACCCACTATCCCTTTTTGCTCTCTCGCCGGCGACGCGCACGCGCGCCCGAGCACGCCTCTCTCCGCTGCGCTCCGTTATAGCAGCTTGTCTCCGTCTTGCTCACTTTTACTTCACTTTCTACGTGTGTAGCGGCTTCTTCTTCGCTCTCACTCTCGCTCTACCGCTACAGCGCCGTCATCGACGCCAATGACGGCCTCGCTCCTGGGACGCGACTCTTCCTTCGGGGAGAAATATCCCAAAATTTTTCCAGCCAGCTAGCCTCGCAGAATTTTCAGCGCTGCATCCCTACTCTTCGAATCGTTTAGTCGGAGGCTTCTGCCTGCCGTCCCCTGCGCCGTCTCGACCACGGCTAGGGGCGGGCGGGAGGAAGGAGGGGGACTCGCAGGCATAACCCCGGGGGTAGGTGCAATGTGCATTTGCCGCGAGAGAAGTAGGGAGGACGAGGGGAAATGGACGATGGGTTCACTGGTACAGTGTACTCGCATCGCGCGGCGCGCGCCAGTGCAACGCTCTCTCTTCCTGATTCCCGAGCTTGCTCTCTGCGTTGCACTCTCTCTCTCTCTCTCTCTCGCTCGCTCGCTCGCGCTCTTTTCACGGCTGCCTGCCTCCGATGCGAGAGATCCGTTGTCGAGGCTTCGCCACTCACGCGAGCCACTCGACGCGCCGATTGTCACTTCTTTTTCACGCTGCCTCGCCTGATGCTGGATACGAACGCATTCGGAAATCGATGAAAGCGCTCGATCGCAACATCCGCGCCCGTCGCAACGAACACCGAGCCACCCAATTCCTTCCGAAGAGTGAACGAATGAGTTATTCTGAGCTTCATTTCCATTCGAGAAAAGCCATTTCGCAATTCATTTTTCGAAAAATGATAAAACGTAATCTTCCGAAAAAGTGAAGAAAAATGGCACTGCCAAACGACGAGTAATCAGGAAGCCAACTCCAAAAATACACGGCAAGCAATCTAAACAGACGTAATGCGCAAAAAAAAGGGTCACGCGAGGGCTCTCTCGGCCACGTCCTTGTGACGCTTCTGCCCGATGAGGGGGAAACGAGAAACGTCTCTTTTCTTTTTGAGGTCAACGCCTGGCCGCTGCATTGCTCTCAAAGTCGCGCCTCTGTATTTTTTTTTTATTTATTTTTTTTTTTTTCGGGTCATTATACCCTTATCGGTTACATAATTAATGTCCCGCGGTGACAAACGCTGCGACGATAAATCGAGAAGTGCACCTCTCGTTGCAGCTTTTCATCGTTATCAAGTTCAACGTTCACTTGGGCCAATGCCGGAACGACATCAATAGGTGGTATCTATTTCCTAAAACTCGTTTTTGCGGCAATGGGACAGAATAAACAATTGCGCGCCATTGCCATTGATGAGATTCCTCGTTGGTGGCAACAGAGATATCGTCGACGATTTCAATGAGAATGCGAAGAAACGACATTTGTTCTCTCGTGCTTTTTTTACAGGGGCGCGCGCGCGCGCTGCCGATTCTATTATATTGGGCGGAACAAACGAAGCCCCTGCTTCCGGAGTCTTCGAAATTCAAACATCGCGTTTGGGATAGAAGAACAGAAGAAGCAGAGAGCAGCGCTTTGTAGGACATTGACTTTGAGATATCTTGGAGGAGCTTTGCTGGTGCTAGCTGCTATCGTTCGTTATCAGCAACTTGTTTCTCGCCGTATATGTGCTCACCTTATCACACGAGCAGTCGTCTTCTCTTTCGCTCGATGACTCGCTACGTGTATTGCCTTTCGTGGGCGTAGGCATGATGATGATTGTGTCTATTGCAGGCAGGAACGCACTTGTTGCTGTCGACTGGCGAGTCCGCGATTATTATCGCAGCTTTTTCTTTTGCTCGTGTACTTTCCTTCGCCGGCTCGGCCACGTTCATCCTCGGAGTTTTCACGAGACACATCGCCTTTCGAATTACCGGAATATCTAAATTTGCCTCGAAATCACCTACGTTGTTGACTCAAAGCTATGTAAAGAGAGTCCTTATCTGCTTTTTTGAAGAAATGATAATACTGTAATTTCTTTTTATTTCTTTTTTTTTTGTTCTTTATCGATTTGCACGCGTTTCAGATTATTTCTGAATGATTAGTTTTCAAATAGGTGAATGCTCTGAGGATGAATTTCATTCAGCACGCTATTTAAACAGTGATTGTTTAAACAATCTTTCAATTAGATCAGGTTCATCGAAAAAAAAACCATTCGGTTAAAAACCATCTATAACAAGCACACGGGCATTAAACTATGATAAATGCTCGGCACAAATGCGCATCGAGAGTCAAAAATCTCGCAGCCAAAGTAGGTCTAAGTCATCGAGCGTCGGTCCGAAGTCTCTACAAGAAGTTGTTTTCGAATGTTAGAATGTCATTATCACGCGATAATAGCACCAGGACCGCGACATTGCGCGCAAGGTCGCTACCACAGTCTCGTTCTTTCTCTCTCTCTCTCCCTCTCTTTTCTTCTTACGCGCCTCGTTCGTTTTAGATATCAAACGTCATGAACGCTCGCGCGTGTACGTACATTAGCGCGCTTCGTAGTCTCAATGACCCCTTCAAATTTCTTTTTAATCGATCCGCTCTGCAAGTATACGCGCGCGCGCGCACATACACACATTTCTTCGTTCAACGCCCTGTCATTGTCATTCACCTTCGTTATTTCATAGTTTTTTGATGAACAAAAATAGGCAAGGATTTTTCGAACTCATTTAATATAATACGGTAGTTTTACGAAAGCATTGCGGACCCTTAAAAAAATTCATTTTCATCACAATCCAGTAAAAGAATATTCGAATGTACGTTGCACCAATGTTCTCTATAATCGAAATTTCCTTGGAATGCATCTACTAGATGCGTACATTGGATATGTACTATTAATATATGAAAAAAGAAAAAAAAGTCGTGTTTTACACAACGCATTATAAAATATCGTGTAATTAAGAAAAAAAAAGAAGCAAATATTTTCTGTGCGGTAAAACGTTTGTATTATCCAGTCATTTTACATATTATTGATAAGATTATCGTGAAATTAATTTTCCTCGATTCTCACTAATAATAATATACTTGCGACCATCGTACACGACCATAATTGCATCATACAAGAGACAATCGAAGAAGCTTGAAAAGTTCAACGACATGTGCGTCGCCTCTTATCTGAGAGAGAATGAAAGAATCAAGATCGCCAGAAGCCAAGTTCACATTTAGAAAGCGAGCGATTAACGCGTCAATAAGCGAGCGGCGCTTCTGTCGAATATAGCGTAGCCGAAAATAAAATGCTGTCATCGTAGCTCTCTGTTCCGCTGCGGAAGTGACAGAGAGAGAGTGAGTGAAAAGAGCGACGCAGCCGAATATCTGCACCTCGACCGCAGCAGTCGGCAAGGATCGACGAGGTGCATCGACCTTTTTCCCTTTCTGCAGCGAGAAGACGAGCGACAGAGAAGAAATGTCGAGGAAGAGATTTGAGAAAGAAGAAAAAAAAATCGAAGTTTGGTAACGAAGGAGGGAGAGAAAACACAGAGTACGAAAAAAGATTGCTACCGGATGGTCGTGGTGTACGTAAAGTGCGCCAGAGATTAAGGTGGAATTTATCTTTGCGGCTATGCGTGTGCGAAACACTTTATGACCGCTCGCATTCTCTTTTTTATTTGCATATTATGCTTTTTATTATTACGAGGATATGCACAGTAAAATCTTACTGACAGACGGATTCGCTTCCGCTGCTGGTCAATTACTCTTTCTCTCTTTGTTCATTATCATCGGTGAAAGCTGAGAAGAAAATGATAAGATTAAAAAATTAACCGGCATAATCAACAAAACAATTTTTTTTCCTCTTGATAAACGAAAAAAAGAACAGCGTTCTAGAAAATTACCATTAGACTTTTTTTACAAGTGCTGCGTCTGCAGAATATAGATTACATATGTTAGAAAAATTATTAACTGCGACGCTACTATCAAATTTCGGGCACAATTATTGCAACAGCGTACAATCAGTTTATTTAAATATTCGTTAGAATGTAAATTCTTAAAGAAAAATCTTATTCTTATGCCAATAAAAATGTCCTAAATAATTTTTATAAATAGCCAAGAAATGCAGGATGATCACAGTCGACCTTTCACATCCTGCCTAATGTAATTGGAAGGCAGGTCTCGCACGAGTATTGATTTTCATTGTTGGCTAGCGTTGATCGTCACTCGTTCCGATTAGATTGATTAGAAAAAAAGACTCCCCTCGTGCATTCTTTCATCGCATAATAGGATACGCTATTCCTTCTTCGCCGTGTAACGTCTCTCTTCTGCTTCACAAAGATCATCGAACGAGCGAAGTACGCAGCAAATTACGACGCAGATTATACGAATTTTCTTGAAAATAAATACAATCGATATGTAAGTTTGGCGATATGATATTGCGGCGAACGAAGCGAATATAGATTAAAAAAGTTCGATTCTTGTATCCTTATATAGTTAAACGTGTTGTATTTTATATTCTCACAGCAATCGAAAAGGTACACCTTCTGAAGATACACCAGAAATACCTGTCCGGTAAGGTCTCTAACATAATCAATACCTATATATAATGGACTTTTGATTTTGTCTACCGTTGGTATAAGTACTCCTAGTAGTTGCGTGCTTTGATGCCGTCGGTAACACCGGCCTAGCTACTATATAGAGACTTCATACATATAAAAGAATTTGAAATATTTTAGTAAAGTGCATCCGTCTAATGAAAAATAGGTTATTCATAATATAAATAAAAGTGCAGGAAGACTGTATATAATACCAGATTACCGAAACTAACAACTTAAATAGACTACGTGACAACATAGAGAACTTATATGTATATGTACCAATATATCACCTTAACATTGCATATCTGTTAAATGAAATGAAAAATATAACATAGAATTCCTCTAGTAAATGAATATACAATAATTTACCGTACGTTACAATTAAGAAAAATTGGAAGTTTTAAGAACAAGCGCCAAGCTATTTATAAACAATTTTGTTGTTTTTTTATAAATCAGAGAAATGTATAGTTCTATTAGGTGAAATTAGAATGTGATTAAATTTGCGTAATTATTAGCTTATTAGTTCTTTTTCATTAATATCATTTTTCCGTTTTATTTTTTTTTAATGAAATATAAGATTTTTTTTAATTGATCTACTGAGAAACTTGACCCACAGCAACAAATTTTCAACATGAACAATCCAAATTAGAATCATTTACGTATATCTTTATAAATCATTTGTATTATCAATTACTTGAACGCCTTCGTTTATACACTTTTTATTTTGTAAGATTAATATCTAATAGACAATTCTAATCGCGACTATAGATACTATTTATTAAATTTAAGCTGCTATCTATCAAATTTCTTCATTATTATCACTACCGTCTATTGGAATATAAACTTATCCATGATCAGTTATTTTGTAGGAATCTACAAAATTTATTTAGCTCGAGGAATGGACTGTAGGGAATATGCGCGAGCTTTTATTTTTAACTCAATGTAAAATTAAGACATACCGCTCTTATAAAAAAATAACTTTTAATAATGTAAAATGCCACTCACAATTACTTGATATATATTAGATTTAATTTGTTGTTATACTACTTATAAACGGTGTAATGGCTATATAGCTAAATATTTATTTACATAAATAACTGATAAAGCAATATAATGTATAAGAATTCAAAATTGTTGTAGAAAATATTGGTACGGATAAAAATGAAGACAACAAATTTGCATCTAATCAAGTTTATTTGTTTGTATAGATCTAATGCTTCATATACGCTTAAATACAGTTTTCTAGTACAGAAAAAATATACGAAACTTAGGTAATTTACACGCTGTATATTCAATTTATAAATAGATTTCTTTTCAAAAATCATTTTATCGGTTACAGCATTCATTGCAGTAAGTGGTTAAATATATATTAATCTCATGTTTGCAGATGCCTTCTCTCGAAAAAGCAATAATCATTCGATTCTCTCGACAAAAAAAAAGTATAAAAAAAGAAATAAACAACAAAAATATCATTCCTATACAGTATAATTACTTTTACAGAAAGAAAGTTTATTTTTCATCTTCAATAAACATCTCAATCTCGACTCAATGACAATTCAATTGTACATATTGACGAAATAATACTTTTTTCGGGATTAGACTACGTTATAAATCTCTCAGTCAGTCATATTCCTTGCATAATTCATCCATGCAAATCCACTCGTACATTGTATTATAAATCTAGGATGATGCATTATCTTGTAGTTCTACGATGATTGTGATGTAAAAACGCAACTCGCTCTCGTGTATAAAGGCGGATAAACATTTAATTGTCATGTGGTGCGCAACGTTTATTTTTCACAAATCGTCATCATTAGTTGCGAGTGTAAAAACGCACATTTCTTTATTAATTTATTTGTTTGTCATCCCTGTGCATCCATATAAAATGCTATGTGTAAGAAACGCATGTATATCAATAAATTGTATATATTAGATTTATCGAAAATTCGTCAGAAAATCCGTGAGATTTTTCAAGAAAAGTTCAATGCGATTCTTTCACATCGCAATTCGCACTTCGTTCCTTTATTTTGTAAATATTTTTCGCTCGTGCTACAAGACAGAAGAAAAGAGAAGAAAGAACACATTTATTTTACAGGAAAAAATCCGAGTAAAGATTGTACAATGCGAAAAGATATTTTTTATTTTTGTGTTTGTATTCTTTGGTAAAAACTACTAAATAAATATTTATCGCTTACAAAGTACGGCTTATCATTTTGAGATACCGAGTACTTTTTTACATGGACACTCAGCGAACGAAATTTGCTGGGCCCTCGTGCGAGTTTCACTCTACACATTAAAAAAAAAACAGTTCCGCGCAAGCTCCACTATACTGAATGGCGTGCAATTAATATTATAGAAAAAAAATCGAAAGCAACCGATCGATCAGGTAACATGTTTTTCACGAAAAAAATTATAATAATTCTTTCGTGCATCATTTAGAGACTCATGTTTGTGCGTTGAAAATGCGCTAAGTACAGTATAAAAACACATTGTAAAAATCATATCGTCACGTAATACTCTAAAGAAAGAGTAACTATTCGTCCATTATCCAAATTCATCGGTGCTTAAGAAAAATAGAGAAAAGGGTACGTATATAATAGTAATAATAACTGTACACAATAATTTGAACTCGTTGCGTCAGATATACCATCAAATATGCTAATTGTTATTCATTAATCTTAAAGAGACTTTTACATTAAAGTCGAGTGTAGTTCTACTTAAAAATTAATCTACTCAATCATGCTATATTGTAGCAGTGATAAATATCTCTGTTTTTGTCTGCCTAATTGCTAGGTAGCCTCTAATCAGCGCGCATAAACATATCTTTTCAATTCAACGAGCAAAATTTTGCAGATACACTCCACAATACGTACAAGGAAATCAAGATTTTATAATTTCTTGCTTTACACGACTAACAGTTAACGTCACGTGAAGCAGAAGAAATGTCATTATTCAATATTCAAAATCCGCCTCTTTATTGCATAATTCAACCTTTGTTTTCCAACATCGTCAAAAAAAAAAAAAAAACAATAAATCAAGTTTGTTTAAAGTTCATCTTAACCTTCTTTGATACAACTACCAAAAACAACAAACTAATCGAAAGCAAGAACTGACCATAAATCTTCGAGATGATCGATTGCTTATGTGAAAGGTTTCATTTCGATAAAATTGTGTCAAATTTATTCGTTATATGTTGCTTTTTCATACTACTCGTTTTAAAATAGCACTTTATTGATAAACTAGCTGAGCTGTGTTTTTTTTATAGGCGATAAAAAAGATAATTTTAGTATAAGTAATTATGTCTAATTGTTCGACAACGGTTCATCGAAGTTATCCGCATCAGTTCTTGATCGAGAAAAGAAAACAAATCAATTTTTATTTATCAAAACGTCGTAGCGCGCGCACGATCGTCGATATTCTCTTAAGTTCAATTTCTAGTCGGTAAAGGCTTGTTCCACTTAATCGCTATAAAACTTATATCTAAAATACTCATAGAATAACCATTACAACGAACGATAAATTACTGAACAGCGAATAATATATGCGGCAATGGATAAATCATAAATCTATGGAGACAGAGATAGAGAGGTGAAGAGACAGTGAAAATGTACAATATAATAAACACAATGAACGAAGTTCTCGGTCGACCAGATATTAAACTCGCTGAAATCGACGCCACAATCCCACGAAATTCTAAGGCTACTTGAGTGCGTGTGTTGGTGTGAGTGTGTTGTTCAACAGGATGAGCTTTTAAGCTCATTGATATCGGCGATGTTCTGTAACAAGGTAACAGTTGCTTCAGCTTGCGAGTCATTCGTCGTGGAGTTGTTGTTGCTCGGTCCGTTAGTTGATTTGCTGCTGCTGCTGTTTCCGGCGTGATAGCGCTCCCTCAGCGTACTTAATGCGGACAACAGTCTTGTATTCGACGACATGAGGCGCGAATTCGCCGCGTCCAAGGCGGCTATCTGCTGCTCCTGCGCGTCGATCACGCGCTGCTTGTACGACAACGCTGCCGACATCTTTTGTTGCTCGCGACGCAACTCCTCCTCCACGGTTATCAGCCTGCAAACACACACGATTGCTCGTTAGTATCGAGACAAAACGTCGAGGATGTTTGGATGGCTACAGACTCGGCGATAAGACGAGTCTTATTTTTTCTAGCAGCGACTTCAGCTTATAACAGCGATGATTACGATGTGCTGAACCGCGCCGTATCGACGTAAATTTAATTGATGTATTTTAGCGAAACGAATCATTTGTAATATGGGACACTGGCTTAACTTCAACTTATGAGTATCAAAATTGTGTTCCATATTAGCTAAGCATGAAACTGTAAGCATGAAACACATTCAGACGAGAAAATTTCACATTCCTGTGTTGAAAAATTTTTTAAATATAAAAATGCTCGCAGGGACAAAAATAAATTGAGTGCAGGATCTTATGGTAGCGCAATACATCAACTTGCTCGCAAATAAGTGTACAAGATAAACAAAATTTACTCTATTATAAAAAGTTTGAGAATATGAATAGTGTAAAGTGTTCTATAAAGAGGCTGACCTCCATACAAACATAAAAAAGCAAGTAACAATATTTGAAAGAGTAAAATAAATTAAACATGTGTTATATGTTCATAATCTTACACAACATTTTGTGGAACGTAGAAGAAGCAGCAGTTTTGTGTGTTGAGCGCGTTGTGACTGTATTTTGAATGATATTTTTTTCAGAAATAACAAATGATAAACCAAGATACAACGAACTATATATAATGTAAAATGTAAATAACCATGACACAATCAAAAATGCTAAGACACGGTGATAATACATGGAGAAATTGAAAAAATTGATGAAGCTTAGATATAGATTTTGACTCTTACACCAAGATCCAGATCAAGCCAGAGTTTTACCATTAATGCAGCCGATAGAATACACAGGAAGACACAATCAGTTATTTTGACGATATAAATGTACTGTCATTAGAGAAAAAAAATTACAACACATTATTTCAAACACATCTAACTACCACTTGAGAAAAATAAACTACTACAACTCAAAAACTAATCTCATTTTCCCTTTTTATTTTATACCCGATCGATATCTCCCGAATGCTAATTACCGCGTCAAATGAAAAATGGCATTTTTAAACTTTTTGACTAATGTGATAAAAGATTGCGAATTACTGAATAAGAATTGAATTGAGAAAAAAAACTGTTACGTTAGGAAAAAATAGTAGCACTAAGTGCTTTGCCCCACACCGTATATGCATATGTCGTTTTAAAAAAATCCTATGGAATCATGTCATACATCATGATGTCAGTCTACAAAAATATTTCAAATAGAATAATTCTAATTTCTTCGTGTCGACGTATATCGCCAAAAGTCATTTTAGCAGCAAAAATACAAAGCTTCGGTTAGTCGTTATAAAAAGGAAATCTCACACCTCTCGAGGAAACGCATAAATGATACATCGCAATTAATAAAAAAATTAGATCCACGAAGGTAAAAGATTAGTACCTGGAGATGATGCTTTTCATTTTGCTGTCCGGTCCGATATCATCCCCATCCTCGACGGCACCCAGTCGGGCACGCAAACGGTCGACGCTGCTTTGCAGCCTCTCGATTTCCACTTCGTACTGGAATTGCGAATAAAGCCAGAACGTTTTTTGTTAGTGACGTGGTTAAACAGAATAGATGAAGTGCATTAAAGATACGTTAAAAACCATAGTTATCGGACATTGTTAAAAAAAATAATTAGACTTTGCTGAATTAGCAATAGCAAGTAAGTTATTTTGAAAAGTATTTTTATTGTTCGTCGGCCATTCCTGAATTGTTTTGAAAACACAAAATTCAGAAAAGAGAGATATTCATATCGCAGAGTAAATTATTAATGTTACCTGATCGATACTCCTGTGACTTCTAGATTTGCTCCTTCTCGCAGTGCAACTCTCTTCCTCACTGGTGTCCGATAGATCTCTGGTAGAATCAAGCGATAACCTTCTCCTGAGTTTCGTGCAGCAGACGTTGTTTTGTGACTGATCATTGTTTCCCGGCCTTATCGCCGAGTTATTTGGCCTCCACTGTAATCCATTCCTCTGTAAATTTCTAGCATTCTGTGCCAACATTGGCGGTGATGGACTCAGATCAACTCCTCTGACATTTTCCACACCACCATTGCTACCTTCCCTCTCGTCGGAACTCGTGCTACCTCGTCGACCATTACGTCCATGGTGATTCGATTCCATGTGGTAAACAGGGTTAGCGAAAGCTAATGGGGCATTATTGAGGATATGAGAATTGGCGTTATTAGTCGTTAGCTCAACGGGACTCGAGCTTTGACTATACGCGGCAAAACTTTGATATCCGGAGGAAGCAACATTACTGAGCTGTGATATTGAGATCTGCGAACCTTTCTGACTCTTCGACTCGGATACCTCGTCATCGGCATACCTCAACAAATCTGACAACTCGTCCAAATTTCCATTGGCAAGCTGACCAGTCGAAGTCTTTGAATTGTGATAATTATTATTCGGCTGATGATTAATAGTAATATTTGAGGTGCCATGGCCATTTGCATTTATTGTAGTCTTCGTCACATTATTATAGTTCTGTTGATGAGTCTGGTTAGCATTTTCTTCCTTATGACAATGGTTCCTACTCGCCGACCTCGTCATATTGTAATTGTTGTGATTGTAATTATCCTCGCACCTGTCATGAATATCAAGATTCTGTAATCTAGTAATATTATGTCGATGCTGCGCCATACTATTGTTCGGCTGACTTCCAGTGATATTGTAATTGGAGTCTTTGAGATTGCTGTGACTTTCGGACCTCGTTGGACTTATTGGATGACTCGTCTGGCAATGATTGACATTGGCCAAGCTCGCGCTAGTAGTTAGCCTGTAACCTGGCCCACTTCGATTGTTCACGAACGCTCGCTGATGTTGTTGTTGATGTAAATGCTGCTGCCTCGTGATCGGTGTTGGTGACCTTGATATAAATGCCGGCGGCTCCAACGGGTATTCGTCGTTATTGATCTGCAAATGTAACTTGCCGTTCGCTGGCATATAAGCATTTCGTGGTAACGTGGCAGCTCTTACGACGTTCGGACTCCTCGTCGCACTATTCGTATTATGTCCGAGGGTATTGCTTTGGAGTATCTCGGTACTGTCGCCGATGGTGCCGTTCAAAGTGCTGTGGTTACTGCTGAGAGTTGACGCGGCAGAGATTGACAGGTTGGTATTACTGTTGGCGATTGTTGGGTCGTTGTAGCGAAATATATTATTTGGATAGCGGAGTGTCGATGGGACGGGTGATGGCCCTGGTTGGTCGAGTGCGTGAGAGATTCTGTCGAGTATTTCTGGCAAGCGTGACGGTGAGGGCGAGTTTGACGATGTTGCTGCAACACTTTCGCGAAGAAGTGCGTGGAGAAGAGATAACTGTTTGCCCAAGTCAATGTAACCGTCATATTCCACTGACTGGCTTGGTGCTTCCTTTGGTAGAGAAGACTGAAAAAGAAATATAATTTCATTAGTTTCATGAAATTTATATTACTTGTCTGCATTGACTAAAAAATGTTGTAAACTATAAATCCGGAAAGCATTTTCACAGATTCAAATATTAAAGAAAGATTATTCTATAAAATCTTGCATAATCGCGAAAAACTGTAATCATACTTTCACAAGTTTCTACGAAACTATCATTAAATTGACCTTCGCGCTAAGTTAAGATTAAATAAAACAAACTTTGATAATATCAGCTCGAGGACGTTATTACACTTCGTCGAGGTGTTATATAACTCGACTCCACTTTATCGGCACTTACGCTAATTAATTGTAAGAAATGTTTCATCGACGGCGCCTCGCGCTCTAGCACGTCGTTCATAAATTCCATGAAATTTTCTTTGCCCTGGAAACGCGTAAAGTTCGCCAGAGTTTGCAGCGTCTTTGCCACCAGTGTTAAATTCCTGCCGGCTTTTTCGTTTGGGAATTCTGTGACGGTGAAAAGCATTGCGTTACTCAATTGTTAGACTTGAAAATAATAAAACGAATTGTCCAAGCAAAGGCAGAAAAGGAAAACTTACCGTGCGTGATATTAAATAGCGAGGGGCTTAGAATAGCAGGGCACAAGAATCTCAAAAAGATCGATGCAGAGATAAGATTGTCAGCCATGTCTTCCCTGTCCATTTTAACGAGTCTCTCCCGGAATATACGGAAGCACTCCCTCAGCTCGATGGGAAAGTGCGAGTGACTTGCGAGAATACGGCTCCAAGCGAGTTCGACTGCAGCGCGAAGATTCTGCTGCTGCTTGTGTAAGGCCGCGACCGAGGCGACTTTCAAGGGATCGACCTCGCAGTCGCCACCTTCCACGACGCCGCGCACAACTGGACCCAAAGTTTCTTGCAAGTAACGGTCGCCCGTGAGCTTCAAGTAGGCTTCCATTGCCTTCGTTGCCAGGCTGTTGCCACGGAATGTCAGCTTTTCGTCGTCTACAAAATCAGAACGCACGATTAATGCACAGTCCTCGCACACGAAAGAGAGCTTGAGTTTTATAATTACCGATTCGGTGAATGTCCATCATAACGAGATCTGCCAAAAACTGTGGCGCCCTCTTCTCCCTCTGCATAACAGCAACAAGTGCAGTGGCGATATCCTCCTTGGCTTTCACTCCAATGACCGGCTCGAGTTTTTCGCAAAGCGCCTGATAGTCAGTTTTCAGATACTCCAAAAACTCTTGATATACTTGAACCGGTAGTATGTCAACGATTTGAAAGCGGCATTTCACTCGTAACGATGGCGGATCTTTTAGCGGACCCTTGTCGCCCACCACGGGGTACCATTTTTCCGTCAAGTAGCGCGACGTCACGTTGTGCACTGGGATGTTCACTGATCCTGTGGTTGGCAGAAAAC
The DNA here is from genome assembly GCF_024137745.1 of Phymastichus coffea. Lineage (NCBI taxonomy): Eukaryota > Metazoa > Arthropoda > Insecta > Hymenoptera > Eulophidae > Phymastichus > Phymastichus coffea. The sequence continues at coordinate 837,355 of NW_026706916.1, forward strand.
AAAGAGATGATTTAATGACTTTTATAAATATACACGGAAAATTCTCAGCGGGTTATTTACGAGTGTCGATCATGATGCTAGAATCCATTCGCGCCAGAAGAGGAAGCAAGATAATCCGGTGAAGGAATGGAGGGGTAGGCGGATTGACTGACTTGCAAGAAAGTCGTTAAGCACGTTTGTCGCCATGAAGAAAAGGCACGTGCAGTGAAGATATATGCGTCAAATGCCTCTTTTCTTACAAATACACGGAAAATTCCTTCCTTCGAGGTAGATCGAACGAGGCATTGAATGAGCTTTTGATGAATGATCGCGGTAGGGCAGGATCTTTCCATTTGAAACGTACGCACGGAAATCCGGGTTGCCGTTGAAAACTCACGGGCTATTATTTCAAAATACGCGATCGCGCGATTCTCTTCCGAGACTCGCGCATTTGTTTCAATGATCCGCGAACCGATCGGGAAAATGAAGTCGCGTGCGCATAAATCGCGCTCGCCCCCCCTCCCCCCCATCCTTTCAGGCATGCTTTTTCGAGGAGTAGACGGCGCGTGTAATACATACAATAGAATAACTCACCAACGAGAACGCTCTTGTCCCGCTTCTTCTTGCGATCAGCCTCGCGGTAGAGGTTCACCTGGATGGTATTGACGGCGGGCAGGTGATGGAAATCGAAGCGTTCGCCCCAAAAGCACAGGTCGGCCTTGAGTTTGGCTGTTGTACGAGCGTACAATGTCGAGTCGAGGCATACCTCGCAGAAGTAACGTTTCTTCGCTGCAACGCCTTTGGCCTCCAATAACCAAATCTGCAGCGAATTGTCGGTACGACGGGTCTGCTCGGCTTCCGGCTGCACGGACTTGCGTAGACTGACATTGAACAGACATTCATCGATTATGGCACTGAACTTTGTTTTGCCGTTACTCGTAACGTCTACCTTTATCTTTCTAATGCCTATCGCGAGCTCATCTTCGTACCCGTCGAGACATAATAGAGTGTTATGAAAAAAAGTCATCGTCGATGATTTGAAGTGAGATAAGATGTATTACTCTCGAGAAGAAAGAGAGAATACAAGTCTTCCGAGAGAGAGCAAGTCATTCAAGAATTTAAATAACATCTCGCGCGCTGTACGCATACTTCATTTTACATGCTAGAGAGAGAGAGAGAGAGAGAGAGACTTTAATTATAAGTCTATTCTGTCTTTTTTCGAATGTCAAGTTTTCCGATCGGCATTTCGTCGTTGAAAGGAGCTTGGCTACCGGAATCGCCAAGCACCCGGGAGATCAAACAACGAATGAGATAAGCGACCAACCTGTGGAGCCATTGTTCCCGCTCGTGTGCAGTGCGACAGCTGAAATATTTGGGACCGCCATTGCTCGATGCGACTTGAAAACAATGTGGCCTGCCAAGTAAGCTCGGATGTAATGGCGTTACGGCAGCAAGGTCCATCGAGGTAACCGCCTGGCCGCAAAGCAGCGACTCGTGCGAGCGGCAACCGCGTAGTCCTGCTGCGCCAGCACCAACTCCTCGTTGCTTTTGACGCTCGAGCTTCGTCACGCTTTTCGTCCTCTTCAAGGGATTCGATCGGAACGATCGCTTCGAGAAGAAGTTCTGCAATCAAAGTTTTTGCCAACTTACAATTACTGTTATGTACTTTATTTTCCGTTACATTGTTTCCCCTCTTGGCCGTGTTGCTTTTCTCATTTGAAATTAACAAAAGAAAATGTCGCACACACTCGAAAAAGACTTTTGCCTTCAGCTGCCAATCGATCGTACGCTCAAATTTCTCCGCGGACAGGCTGACCAAAACATTATCTTTCTCTCGCGCACGCACTCCCGCGACTGAGTAGGCTGCCGCTTCTGCACGCGGTGAAAGGTACAGTCATCGAGTGAACAATACATGTATGAAGTGAGCGCGAAAGTAATATGACACACTTTGGGCAATTCCAATTCGAAATATATGATACTTTTGGAGACCATTTCGTAGTAATGATCAACCTATTATGAACTATTAAGATGACAACAGTTTAGATTGAAAAAAACAACTATTCTAATTCGCAATCTGTTAACAAATCAATAAATAAATAAAAAACGGCCATAGGGAGCATCGACATTTATATTGCATTTCTTTACAGAAATACGTCGTAGGAAATATCTTATCGATCGATTGCTCAAGCAATTGATTGATAAATCGACGAGAAATAACGAAACATAATAAATGAATTCTCTCACTCACTCACGCGACAAACACGCTCGAATACATTAAAAATAAAGAGAAATGATGAGATTTACCCTGCCGGTAAAGAATACGATAACAGCGCTGACAACTCTGTCACTACCCTCGTTACTATTCTCGATGCACATCCTCCGTTTCCTCATAGGTTTTTCGATCTAAATCTCCGCCGCCGATAATGACGACGGATGCAACTCATGTGCGAGCATCGCGAATGAAAAAGAACATAAATTTGATCGAATTCCTTGCTCCGAAAAATAAAAGAAAGAACAGCACTGATCCACCGCGGGCTCTATTAATCAACCATGTGCGTGTATCGCTGAAAATTCACACGGATTAGTAGTCACTCCTCCTGTGCGCGGCACAATAAAACGACGGCGGGCGCACGCACGCACGTTCACGCAAGCACTGCTTCTTTGTCAGTTTTATCGTCGCCGTTGCCTCTCCCCACTCGCGTTGGCTTATCGAGGCAAACGCCGAATTTCAGCGTTTGCCCTCTCGCGCACACCGAGCGGCTTGGCCTTACGAGCACAACTGAGAGCCGCAGGTATTCATTTCCGATAGAAAAACGTGGGCCGCGTTCGATCGCAGGTATAAAAAGCCTTCGGAGTATCCGGTGCGCGGCGCCGCGGTAGCTGTGGTGGGAGTGGGACGATATTAAAATTCTTTTTTTTTCCAACGACCAACAAGTATTTTCTACAAAAATTTAAAAGGATTATTGCGGACGAAAAATCATAAGACGTGTAACGATCTTTTTCGCCATTTTCAACCTCCCTCTCTCTTTCTCTCTCTCTCTCTCTCTCTCTCTGTTACGCGCGCGAAATCTCGACGACGACTGATCGCCGCAGATGGGCGCCTGAAAAAGCAAAAAGAACCTCTCCTCTCTCCCCACCTCTGCTCGTTCTTCAGGTGTGCTCTCTCGACGGGGGTAAAAACGGTACGTCTTCGAGGGGTTTCTCGCTCGATTTTTCGAGGGGCATTGTGAAACAACGTATACTACCGAACGGCCCCAAAAAGAGAGTGAGAGAGAGAGAGAGAGCGAGAGAAAGAGAGAGAAAACTCGAGGGTTCGTGTGTAGTGCGAAACGTCGAGACTTTAAGTGCTCCCTCAGGCTTTTAATTTCGATGCAATTGCGATTTCGGTGCTACCGCTGTGATCATTGTTTCTACGATTATTGCCCCGATGTTTTTGCGATGAATGTTTACAACGCGTATAGTTGAAATATTATGACGAGTTACACACACACATAAACATCGAGGCTGATGTATATCAAAAGTGTCATTTAGTAATCATCGTACAGTAAACCTTATCGTCAATATACGCGCTCTTATCGTTAGATCGGAAATGTATACTCACACGCCTATCCTTAGTAATATTACAATTCAAACTAGGAAACCACAATGACCCTCCACCTTAAAATTCGATCTCTTATGAGAGGATATGCATATGACACAACAGGGTGACTTATCGGTTTTTCAAATGGCTTTTCCCGAACTACTCCACAGGGGCTCTCCACGACGATGACGATTACAATTTGATGGTCGTATTATTGATGATTATTGCCCCGCTGCTATTTACATCAAACAGTTTTCAACGGTTATTTTTTTTAACAAATTATTGATGAAATCGGTGGGAGCGCGTTCAGTAAATATGAAGAAGAAAGAATAGATAAGAAGGAATGCGTATATATGTGGGTGAGTCATTGAAATATAGACGAACGCCGATAATGTAGGACTCTCCATTTAAAGTCTTTTTTGTTGAATTTACTTGTTAATTTTGAGAAGAATCAATAGGGATAGCGTTCGATAGTTATTTTGAATGGAGATAAATCATTTCGACGATTTGAAAATGGCGTATGATGTGATGTTTAGCACGCATAACTCTACACAGACGCTTAGAGCGCAGAATTTCAACCGGCCGTGTGGCCTAATGGATAAGGCATCGGACTTCGAATCCGGGGATTGCAGGTTCGAGTCCTGTCACGGTCGATCAATTTTTTTTTCATTGCTTTTCAATAATCAGTCAGCGACATTTTTTGCTACTACGCACAGACCAACAATTAAAAAGACGTTATTAACAATGTATTTTTTATAAATATAAGATGGAATATCGAATCGAACAGTGTACTAGAGTAACATTTTGCGTTTGCCTTGAAAGAAGTGTAATATGCAAATAAGTAATGAAGGAGAAAACAAACCCATGCACGAGGACACACCTCATCCCCATATATAGAACAATTCAGCAGAGAGCAACTGCTCAACCCAAAGAAGATCCAAAGACGATCGTTGGCAGAAACCAGTTCGCGAAGACTCCTGCAGCCCCTTTTGTTTTTTCGCGAGCCTTTTTTTCTCTTCTTGTTTTTTGTGTCGCCCAACCGCCAAAATCAGCGATTAGTCGTCCCTCCTTTTGAAGGATCACTGACAGAGACTTTTGACTTGTCTTCGAAAGGCAGCTCAAAGAATTTCGCATGTGCATATAAGAAGCTAGGTGAATACCAACGGAAGATTTCGAAAAAGGTATCGGTTCTCGCCTCTCTATCCAAATACCAATCAGAAAATTAAGTACTCTCGGATGACGGACGATCAGAGGCAATAAAAGTATGCGAGCGCAGTAAAATATATATGGCGAGATGCACGCCGAGGGGCGATCGCAGGTAATACGATAGGATCGACAAACTGTTCTTTTCTTAGCTTTGTAAGGGAGGGAGAGAGAGAGAGAGACTTGAGCATTTAATCCGAGTGTAGCGCCAGGAGTAATCACTTGCCGTAGCGCGCGACTTCCGGCGATTTTATCTGGGATCGGAAGAGACGTGAGCCGACAGACGAAAATCCCTGAAGGTCGAAGGCAGCGAGGGCAGGAAACAACGCCGAGAGGCGGAGAGAGATGTGCGCGGACTGAAAGAATGCATTTCCGCTCTCTTGCTCCGCCGGTCGAATCCCCGCAATATTTACTCGGAAATGCGTCTACCGAGGCGCGCGTATGTGACTTGAACCGCTAAATGCAACAAACGTACAACTCCTTTGCACGCGAACGTCGTCAAGAGAGTTTTCGGTGTGCGAAACTAGCGCGCTCGCGTGTTCCTTTGGAGCGCGCGTTGCGTCATCGATGTTACGCGGCAACGCGAGAAAACCACAGCGAGGAACGCGACTGCAGTGCGCAACCGTGAAACTTCCCATGCAGCAGCGTGGCTAATTTCCGGCGGTGACAGCGGCGATTTTTCAACCGAAAGAATAACGCGCGGGAAAGAAAAAGAGGATTGTTTACCTTGTCGTCGCTGCTATTTGTCCGAAATATTGACGACGCCGTCCGTTCCGCGCGAGATCCGAAGGACGACTGAGCTCTCATCTGCGCTATACTTTATTAGGCACACTGGCATCGCGACGCGCGCTCTAATTAAAGCCGAGGGTATATCGACCGAAAAGCTTCGAAGTACAACGAACCCACTCCCCACTGTCAGCTTCCTGATGAATATTCAACTGCGAAACTGCTGAGAGACTGAGAGAGACATCTACGTATATATATATATATATACATACTTTTGTCTCCCGCCGTCCTGACCAACTATTTTCACCAGACGTACACGTAAGCCATATCGATCTTGAGAAAAATCACCTGCACGACGTTGGATCGAATGTGCATCGTCGATAAGAAATCTCAACTTTTTCTTACGGCGAACCGCTGCGTGCATGCGTTGAGTGTATGTATCAGCAATCAATCATTCACCCCATGAAGGTAAAATGAAAAATCACCCCTTACGGTTGGGTCGTTGTGAACCGGTTGCATTCGATCCCTATTGTGATATTAATAATTTGCTCTCGGACTCACTCTCTCTCTCTCTCTCTCACTCCCTCTCTCTGCTGTTTCGCTATGATTTTTCAATGCGCAAATAAAGACGCGGCGAACGGGTTGTTACGCATGCAAATTTTATTCATCAAGTTTTGCGTCGTAAGCTACAACGCAAACTGCATATGAGCGTGTTATCGTTTGATAAAAATACCAACGTTATAGTAAAAATAACAAGCGGACCAATTCAAGTTCATTCCAATAATAATTTTACTTCGCACTTCAATCTCTGGTGTCAACAGGTAGCCTCAGCACCAATCTCACGTCTCCAAGCTCGAACCACGACTGTATCGCAAATGGAATGGACGAAGTACGCGCATCAACGTGCAACAATTGTTCTACCAAATTGACTACAACTTGAACGATGTGTGACTCGTGATCGGGACGACAATATATGTTGGCTGCAAGACAAACACACCAACAGTTTGTCCTTAAGTTACGTTTTCTCTTTGAGATCGATCAATAAAAAATACCGTTGACAGATAAAAATTGTATTTCGGGCTTGCTGAAATAAAGTTGTTGCGATAAACAAGTTCGTCTGAAGGGCTGCGAGCTCACTCGTATTCATGAGCAACAGCGCTAGTATCGACGTGCCGCTGCATAGTAATATGTGCTTCGACACCGCAGGCGATGCTACGTATAGACTTTCTGAAAAATGCGTTCGCTACGTCAAAACTTGCTCAATCTAAATTCATAACGTAACATCACTCAAAACATTATTCCGTTCATCATGAAAAAAAAAAAAAGAAAAGAAAAAAAACTGACCACCGAGAGAGAAATATGTATAAACGTTGAAGTGTCCCAATAAAATATTGTGACCGTTTTCCCGTTGCGAGAGAGAAAGAGCAACCTCGTTCGTCTACTCGGCTGCAGGCGCGGCTTGGCTCTCTTTCACACGATATGGAACCCTCGGGGTCCAGGTGAATTTGCACAATACGAGAGAATAGCCCGCGTTTTCTCGTGCCCGCCACCGGCTTTTCCCTCTCCTATTGTCGACGCAGCCACGCGCGCACGCGCACCATGCTAATTGGCCGGATACAAGGAAAATTTTTTGGGTTTGATGAAGGATCGACAGCTTTTCCTCGCTTCGAAGCGATTTTTGCGTAACGAGATTATAGCTTCCTTCCTCATCTTTTACTGACGACCGGAACTATTATTCGATGACAGCGACTCTGGTGGTCCTTTTAGCAGGTAAAATTTCGAAGGCCGTTATTTTGCAACGGTGATTTTTGCTTTGCTCGATACGAATGTTTAATTACAAAGTGAAATCCGTACGTCGACACAAGGTGTCGATAAAAGGTGTTAAGATAAAACAGCAGTAATACAATTGTTCGACCTCCATGATTCACTTCGACGAATAAACAAGTATTCTCTTACAATAAAACTGACGCTTGAGCAACATACAACTCTCACACTTACTCAAAGCCTCCCGCAAATTGAATTTCCTAATGAAATCGTAAATCGGCCGCGAGGGAGAATAACACAGACATCAGGAAAAGATAAACATCGGATTTTCGTCGAGTAATTAACTCAGCTAAACGATTTTTCCGCACTAAAGCTACGGCAGCTGCTGCATTTGGAGAAACGGGAAGTATGTACTTACGACAATACGATTGGGGGTGACGTCGAGTGGTCGGGCACCGAGCACGGGGGTGGCTGGAGCACTGCCTCTTCTGCATGCCTTCTCGTATGAAGTGTCTGAAACAGGTGAAGGTATATGTGTTAGTTCCTCTTTTCGTAATTCCAAAGCATGTATGTAGCGTATAATTAATTAGGTTAGCTTATTCTCAGAGCTAGTGACGCGCGAATGTACTTGTGGAAAATAAAAAAAAACTCTAGCTCATCGTATTTAGCTAGATCATTATCCATCGTGTGTATCTTGAGGGAACAAAAGCATTCTAGCAAACTGACATTTTTTTGGCTATAAAAAAAAACACGTAGCTTGCATTTTGTTCAAATCCATCGGGCTACGCACTCCTTAATTTCTCTTGAATTATGTTTACTTTTGATGGGGCAAAAAAGGGAAAACTTAACTCTTCGATAAAAAAAAAGAAAGGAGCTGTCTCCTGAGAAATTTATTGCCCTTTTCAATTTTTACTTTACGAGTTCACGTGGTTTCTAAAAAATTTTGTGGAAAAAATTAGGTGCAAAGTAGGCCGTGTCACAATGAAAAAACTTCCGTGCCTCTATTCTCACGCCTTGTGAAACTCCGGCGTGCGGAAACACGCGGAAAATTGGAAAGCGACAAGATGAGTTATAAGGGGATAAAGCTGGGGCTACTGACAGAACACGAGAAAAAAAAATTGATTGTTGTGTGTTTTCGAGATTACAGAGAGGGGGGGGGGAAGAGAGATAGTTAAAAAATTAGGTTGAAATTGGACTCTGAGATAACAAATACACGCACACAGTGATGACAAAATCTAATAAAAAATGGCAAATCTTCGAATCCTCATACATTTTCTCATATTTGTACGATTGGGTGGGTCGCTAGTTTTACATTTGATCTCGAATCAAAAGTTGTTTTCGGAAATCGCAAGCCTTCTCAAGGACGAACAAAAGTTTCGTCGATGCGAAATCGTAATTCCAATGAAAAATACGAATTCCCTGAACTCAACCGACGAATCGACTCAAATCAACCGTGAAGAATTTTTTTTTCTCAGCTACCACCCCAAAACGATGAACGAAAGGGAGGTAACGAAAAAGGCGTGCATTCAGACGTCTTTCGGGCAAAAAAAACCAACAATCACAAAAAACGTGCAAAATGATTGTCCATTCTTGGCCTCAATGGACTCGAAGCATCATCAAATTGTAATACCGTCTATCATGATCGCGGGATCACGTCTAAGAAAGTTTCCGAACTGATAAGGATTACTCGCTGTGATAATGCCCACTATAGAACTTAGAAGGTTGGTTCGATCGTTTCCGGCATTCGTAGCAGCGCATCCGGCGAATCGAAAACTAGCGTCGTACGTTGCCGTTTTGAAAGGCGCGCACATTTTACCTCGCGAACGGATGCCGAGGAGTTCTAGTTTTTCTTTTGCGTTTTGTCTCGCGAGCCGACGGCCGAGCTACATTGAATACGTCGACAGAGTGTAATTGTTCGGGAAACCGTGAAAGGAAACGGGGATCGAGTGCGAGAGGGAGAGGGCGAGGGAGGGAGGGAGGGAGGGAGGGACCGCGACCGTTAGGAAACTTTAGCAGGCGCAGCGTAATCCTTTCATACTGCGTATTAAATATTTAGCAAAGCGCAAAACATGGCACAATGTGAGGCGATAAAACTCGAACAATAGCCAGGTGAACAAGTGTCAAAAGCCTGTCAAGGAATTAAAAGGCATTGAACGCGGATGTAATGCACGTTGCAGCAGAGGCAATTAGCGCGCGGAAAGGCCGACCTCGAGACGTTCGCACTTCTTTTCTTTACCCTTGCCTTTCTGGTTTTCAAAGAAAGTTTTCACTCTTCGTGCGCGTGCACGCATATCCGGTTCGGTTCCGAGGCCGAGCGCCGTTAGCGATGTTCACTCGGAAGTCAAGCCACGCGAAACCGTCGCAATCGCGGTCCACGTCGAACGTTTGAAACATCGTTCGCAAGTGCCGCTGTAGAACGCACGTGCAACGCGGGGGACTCCAGCGTTGCGTGTACATCCCCGACGGCCAAGTTGCGTAAGGAATCGCACATAGGTGTTTTGCCGGTTGATGTCGTTCGAATTTTGAAATATACCAAGATGACGAGCGGCAAAAGCGCTGGCACCAGTTGTAGTCCGAGCGACGGTTACGGCTTTCGGTGCGGCTCATCATACATTCTATTCTTAATGCAAAGCAGCATTCGCAGCCATGGGGAATATTGCTTGATAGAATTATACTATTGTTGGGCACTGTTCAGTTTTATGGAGTATTTATGAGAGCTGCATCAAGCAGTTCCCACCTATATTATATCTTGATAAATAATAAAAGATTGTTTTTCTACATAAAGTCAACGAAAATCAACTTTCTTCGAACGAAATCCGCTCTTTGGAAATGATATTTCATATGGGTTATTAGAAACTAACTGGAAATTAATCTTTCGAGCAACAAAAATGCCTTGAGAATAAATTCTAGTATCGTATAGATCGACAGTCGTCCACAAAGTAACGCACGCCGTACTGCAACCATCCATACACGCGCGCCCATCGTCCCGTCACTTTCACGGGGCCACATTATGACACTCGCGTGAAAGCCGATCGACGTCAACAATATCGAACAACCGAAAAAGAGCTCCGGCTCAAGCGAGTCGATCGATAACAAAGCGACTAGACCTACGTGAATTCGAGGTTAACTTACCGTGCCGCGCGCGAAATCGTGAGCTTTCCCATTGATGAATCTCCTTTGTTTTCGCACGATGATTTGCGGGGCCTACACACTTTGTGTAAGCGGCCTGTCACTTTGTATCGATCGATCGCCAGCGGTTCTCACACAGCCAATTAGTGCCTCTAGAGCACGATAAAATTTAACGATATTTCACCGAAACAATCGAATAGTATACTTTTAGACTCGATGTGATCGACATTACGTTCATCGAAAAATGATTACGTGTGTTGTGGAATATTATCGCGGCGAAGAGCACGAAAATCGGTGAGATGACGTGACATCGGTACAGCGCGTCGATTAGCCGTACAAGTGCTTATGCAGCAGCATCTTATCCAACGGGTGGCTTCAAATCTTATAACGCGTGTAAATTGCCTTGCACACGCTGGCGTTTTAATGAACTCAAATTGAATGTAAGCTGCGCTTTGCTGCTCCTGACATATTTAACGTACGTTCTTACTCCGTGCGCGCGTATTACTGTTGATCACGCGCAAGCCAATTGGTTCTTTCGACGCATTAAAAGTCACGTTAAATTTTATATCGCGCCGCCACGGAGAGAGATGGAGAAAGAAGTGTACATGGGGAAGCGATAACTTCCCGCAATCGTCTGACTGGCCTAATTGATATAAAGGGAAAAAGCGAGCATATTACACGGAATCAAGCCAACAGATTCGTAAAGCAGCAGGCAAGAAGGGAGTGCCTGTAAGCAAGAATATGCACGTGCAATGGGTCGCCCCGCGCAGAGTTAAACAAACTAAGTCGGAGAAATAGAAAGCGCGTGTGCGGATCGTTAATAAAAGCCCTTGCGCGCCGCAGCATTTTTGATACTTATCTCACCGTCCCGCTGCTTTTGTACATTGCACAAACCCCTTTCTTTTTGTTTTCCTCTTTCTTTTTTTTATATTCGCATCACCGACCCTCAGTCCGTTTCGATTTCAAATTTGAGATTCTCTCTCTCTCTGTCTCTCTTCGCCCGCAGTTGGAAATTTTCTGCTTCTGACAGCGCCATAAGGAAAAACGATTTATGCAGGCGACAGCTGCGGCAGCAGCGTTCGTCCGTGAAAGGGTGATGATAATTATTAGGGCAATTCCGGCATTCCGAGGGCGTGTCGAAAACCCCTTTCTTTTCCGTAACGATCAATCCAGCTTTAATGTTTCTTGACATGCTAAATAGCGAACGAGGAGAGCGTGTTATATTGTACGAGTACCGAGGTCTTATTCTGTAATGACATGTCATTTTCTAAAGGCGGATATTATGCGTATGCGAGTGCGCGCGTGTGCGGTGTCGAGAATTGCGGGATTTATTAATTGATGAAGAAATTGGCTCATTATTAAGGTGAGGCGGTAATATGCGCCGTGTTTTCTTTTTCTCCTGCGTGCGTATAACAGTTATATTCTCGTTTCGTAGTGCGACGTTTTGTAATATTGCGGCTCGTTACGTTGTGTAAAATATGAGGTGAAAAAAAAGCGCTGCGCGCTGATGGAATTCGTCGGCAAAAGTCACACGCTTTCGAACAAATTGGCCGAGATTGATTGCTGCAATAGAACAAAAAAAAAATGCTACTATATCCGCGTATTGGAAACAATAGGATGAATGAAAAGCGGCTGAAAGCTTCGGCGAGATAAAAACGCGTAGGCGGTGCGTACGCGACAATGGACGATTGCGATTTTCAATGTCGACCTTCTGCATTCCTCGGCAGCGTGACGCAGGCGGAGATCCAGAATAGCGACTTTCTAGCAGTCGCCTTATGAAACACATACAGAAGTGGCGATCTGATAAAGAAGGGACTCTACTTTCGGACAATCCGTTTATGCGACTAATGCTCAAGAGACAAAGATTGCGAATGATGCAATAAAGGATTGATTTATTATTCTCGTTTTTGAATAAAGTACGTTTTATCTCGAAAAGTACGTCGTAAACGACTTTGTGACTGTTTTTGCTGCCGCGCGGAATACGTTTATCCTGAATACATCTAATGCAAGAAACTTATGTAACCTTGATTCGCATTCGAATTAAAAATCCTTTAACCAACCAGAGCTTGCCTTTATTATAATCTACGATGTGATGCAGAAAAAAACTTTATCTCGCTACTAACTAGTTTTTTTTGCATTGCTCGTTGAACGACAACATCCTGTCATCGTCCTAGCGGCGCTGATCATGCTTGTAATATCGACGCTCCAGATCGCGCGTAACGAGAACATGACGAGTCCATTTTCTGCGGCTTTTCACCGTAAGGACAAAGCAAAAAATGAGAAATAATTTTAATGTAAAAATATCGTAAATGTTATCAAATTCCGCAAATTGAATATAAACAGATATCAAACTGTTTGCGGTAGCTTAGTAACAACGCTTTCAGGATTACTGATGACTTTTGACGATATTTCGTTCGGCAAAACCTTCTCAATAATCATCTCGTCATTGAAGACTTCGATCGTTTGAACGAGAAAATTACCTTGTGACCTCGTTCAAGACGCTCTCGACGAATGAAATTACGATCACGAAGATTATCAATTAGATCCTTAATTTCGCGTGCACGCTTGTCAAGGTCGATTATATTTGCATTCCAACAAGGCAAAATCCAATCACGAACTTTATTTCTGCCATTAGGCAAACAAGGTTCTTTTACAACCGATATTTCACGATTTTAAAGTAAACTATAAAGACTTTCAAACTGAAAGCTTCGAATGTGAAAGTATATAAGATTCACTGGGAAAAAAACATAAATAAACCAGTTAACAGAGCCGGTGATAATGAAGCGATATATTTGAAAACCAGTATACGCAGCGCGCGCATGCGAAGCAATTTAACGCCCCAACTATCTTATTTCGCGTGCATTCCGAATTTAGGAAAATTTCATTAGCCTCGCGAGCGCGTAGATCACTCGAAGCGGTTAATTGCCAATCAAAATTCGCCAAAGTTTTCGCGCGCATCGATTCTCGCAACTGTATACTCGATGTCTGTCGCGGACTGACGCACGCGACGGTAACAACGAAGGCAGCTTTATCTCTGGATTTGGCATGGGAATAAAGAAAACGGCGGCCTTCCGTACGGTAGCATTTCGTAAAGTTGCAAACATTAACGCGCTAGTCCGTCGCTCCCCTTGGCGCACTCTTCGTTACGGAGTTCGTTATGCGCGCGTCTATGCCCGCACGCCCCGCACGCTCGAATACGGCAAACCACTCTCCCGGCGTTCTCCTTGCGCAATCACCATAAATTTCGCGCGCAATAAGCGAACGCCCATAGAGACATTAGCGCCGCTGCTGCTGCGTATTTATCGCGCGTGCCTTCGGTTTCCAAGGACAATGCGCGCGGCGGCCGGCCGCGATATCTACATTTTCTCTCGTCTTCGGCTTTCGCGTCGATACCCCGAGATTCGTCGACGCCAATGAGGACGGTGGTGCACGGGTAACGCGGCGTACGCGCGGAAACGTCGACACGCGCCAGCGAATCTTCCCTTCCGCGATCGACCGACGCCACGCGGATCGTACTTACGCGCGCGCTCATGGCTGCTGAGAAATTCGATTAACCGGCGATCGCGCGCCACCGCTTTTCTTCTTCTCGTCTCTTGCGGTAGGACCGGTAGGACGTCGATCGGTCACGAGCGAAAATTGCGGTCCTCTCTTAATTCTAAACCGTGACTACGGTTGCCGTGAGAACGTGCTGCCTATACGTCAGGCATAGGCAAATTTCGTGAGTTCCGGTGCAATTGAATGATTTCCATCGTAAAATGGATAACGAGAGCGTTTCTGCGCGTGGGACAACTATGTTACTCTTGTGCAGAGAACAAATTTTAGAATGAAATATAAAATAATAGAGAATTTTGGTGTAGTGTGTAACAATAAAGCCCAAAGGAAATCATTAGATTTTAAATATAGTTCTTAAAAAAGACAACCGCATAAATGTACCTTCGAATCGTTCCCAAACGACGTCGCATGCGCCAATTAATAGCCGTGCAAAATCAATTCAAACGTCCATATAAACATCACGATACTTCGAAGCTCATTGTACACTCTCGTGTCAATAGAGCAACATATTCACAGCACAATGACTCGCACGAGATCTCGTCGAAAACGTCGAGTCAGAGGAGAGAAAGCGAATTATAGTTTCGCGCGCGAGTTTCGCAAACAGCCTACGAACGAATTTCTGCAACTGACTAATCCTCTCGCTCTATGACTCAAATCCCACCTACTAGTCTGTCTCGCCCATACAATTACAACAAAGAGGTATAGGTAATCGACTTGAATGCGGCTGAGAGTCTGAATTATTCCTGTGCTTGTGGACTAATTGCGAGACAAATTTTTGGCGGAGATTTGATTTACGACCTAAGGGATTCAATTTGGGGAGTGACGAACATGCGTAATTGCGTTATAATTGCCTGAATTTTGTACCGGAATACACGGAGTCGAAGCTGCAGAACTCGCCTGTGACAGGAGAAAAAGTTAACGAGAACGTTAGCATAATCATTCGAACGGCGTTTTTGAATATTTGACGTCTATTTCGATACTTCATTAGTAAAGTCCGAAACATATGGGAAGAGTTATAATAGAATGGATTGTCACGACATGAGGCACGTACGTGTGTATCGTTTCGCGAGAGGACGGCTGTGTATAATATACGACCTCATGCTGATTTTCGCGCCACAGGCGTGTGCCTCTCTTTCTCTATCAAGTGTCTCGCTGGGGATGTCGGTGCCATTGTGCGCGAGGCTGTGCTTAAAAGAGATGATACGTTACGCCTTCTTTCTCTCGCCAAGACAGTCGTATATTTCCGTTTGGAAAAGTCTCTTTCTGACTGGAAGGAAAACGATTTACCACTCGACTTGTCGTGATTGTGCGCCGCGCAAACGGGAAGCGCTCGATCGCAACAAACACAACGAGTCGTAAACTGGGCGCGGCGAAACCTTGTCTTTTTTCTTTTTTTTTTGCGAGGAAATGCTCGCAAACGGGAAGCTGAAGGGGAGTTTAGACTCGGGAATAGTGCGTTGTCCTACGGCAAATGGTACTTTTTGCGTGTGCGTGAGTTGATTAAAAGCGTCGAGTATATTCTCTCTCTCTCTGATTGCGGATTCTCGTTTCACTTCCGCACCATTTAGTATATAGTTCGTAAGGAATAAACGATAATTCAGTGGGCTGAGTTGAATGAGCTCGGTAGTGCGAACAAAGTAAAATTTATCTTATCGAAATTTATCGATTATCGACTTCATTGGTGCGGCACTCAACAAGGCGAATTCATTAGACGAACAAAAAATTCACAACGGGCTCGATTTTAAATGTCGTTTAGAAAAACAAGTGCTTTACAGCCCAAGCTCCCTTGATGCTTTTTCACAGGCTGTTAGGGTTGCTCTGACACCCTTTTTTCAATTGTCCGACGTTCATGGCGCCCCATTGTCTCGCCGCGCGTTTGACTTTTATATACATTTTTTTTGTCGTCCCCAGGACGCTACAGGATTGAGACGTTTATGCTGATTTCTATCGCACGACATTCAAGCGTTTTTTATTAGAGACAGATTAGAGGTGATTTGTTTGGGCAGGTAAATTCACTGCGCAATGATTTTTTAATTGTTCGGATAGATTTTATGAATTGCGTTATCTTCACTTAACTTTAATGCGCAAACAACAATGCAAATAGAATGTAGATTTTATTGCAATCGAAACACGCACTGATCTAAAGTGTTGATTTAACAAACAGTCACCAATGTAACTTGATATTGTAGTTTGTAAAAAAATACATTCGCCACCTAACGATCAAGCTACATTACTACAATTCAAAGTTTCAAGATCATTCTGCGACCACGTGAAGAGATTAAAGAAGTCTGATTATTCCGATAAAATAATCAAAGCAGCTATAGACATTTGATTAGTTCACTCGATAAATTCGCATTGTAGTAAATAGACTCTCCAAACACCTTACTCACGCTCATTTCGTGTCTATACGTACAAAACCAAAGTTACATCGTCATGTCTACCTAAGCTTCGCCACTTGAAAAAAAAAGTCATCAATCCTCGCAATGTGAAAAACTAACAACTGCATTTGATCGAGAAACGAAAATATATGGGCAACCCATACATAGAGCGAATGACTCGCGGAACGCAAATGAACATTTGTTATTTTTCGTCTGCACGCGCACCCCTTTACTTTTTCGCGGGGTGTGTGGTCGCGTCAGTCAATCGAAAAGCCATCCGAAATCTCTTTTCTCGATCCGCTCTCATTGTTCGCCAAATGAGATGCCCATTGTTCGCGTGCTCCAAATGCTGATTTTTGACTTTTTGATAAAGTGACCGGTGTGCATGCGTTAGCTCGGAACTAATGTGATTTCTCTCTCATAACGACATTTATTACTGTCCGCGCCTTTTGTTCTTCGGCATTTGATGTTTTCCAAAAGTACTCTTATCCAGCGCACGGTCAGTCCACCAGCAGAATGCCATTGCACGCTATATATTACAAAGTCCGCGCGCGGCGTCCTTTTGAGTTCGCCGATTAGCGTTCAGCTGTCCCATTGTCGAGCGCGCGCTCGAGGAATATTTACAGCCCGCGGATGACCAAACAATTTGGAGCGAAAGCGAGCGCGTGGGCTCATTGTACGCGGAGGGCGCACGTATGTGCCGTGTGCCTTTGCCCCAAATGACGGATGTGCGCGGAGACTTCCAAAGGGGTGCGCGTTGCAGCGGGATAATTGTGCCTATGCGCTTTGATTTGTGCACGCGCATCGCGAAAGCAAGGGATGTCGCAGTTGCGGCGCTGCGGTAATCGGCGAAGGTACCTGCGGTACCTTTCGGCAGACGTTAACGAGAAAACTGCTCGGACTTTGACGATTTCGCAACGTCCGTGAATTTCGCCGTCAGCTCACCTGTCTCCAGTGCGATTGCCAAGCTTTCGGTTGTTACGGTAAAAACAATATTACCAACCGTATAACGCTCGAATACAACGGCAGCGCCTGAAGGACTTTCCACGTGTGCGTCGCGCCCCTCTCCAGTACAAGGCTTTACGGCTTTTCGCGCCGAGTCAGCCTTTCAGACGACAATGCGACCGCCACGGCGAATCTAAGGAGAAAAGGCGCGAAACCTCGTAAACTCACCTCGGCATCTCAGTCGTGCGTCCAGCTCTGCGCTCATCAATTGTCGCGCGAGTGCGACGCTAATCGAGATCGTACCCACTGATTTTCCACGGTTCCGCCGAAGGATTTATCGTGGTCAGATGGTGGGTGACCGTTTCCGAAAAGCCAGCTTTCCCGGGTCGACTTTTGCACAGCACGGAGAATTATTTTCCGATCGACGTCGCGCGTGGCATCGATACCGCTGGATCTCTCGCGTACACGCGAGCTAAAAACTCACTGAGCAAGATTGATATTCAATCCCAGACGTAGAAAAAGAGAAAAAGAAGGTCGTGCCCGCAAGCTGCACGTTCAATAAGCAATGCTAACCGTAATTTTTCCCGCGTCGCGCAGTCCGAAAAAAAAAAAACATTTATATATATATGTATACGGTGATCTCTCTCGAGTGGACGTTTTATCCTCGCACGCGCGTTTTGCGTTTTTCCACGAGAGTGCGCCCCGCGGTCACTGTGCACGAGATCGAGAGAATCGAGAGGGGAGTGATTTTTAAGCTATAGATGTGGGAAAAATGTGCGCTCGATTAAAGTGACTCGACGTAAGGTTCAATAGCGGTACGCATCAAGACAGATTGATGATCCGTGAGAATTCACTCTGAAAGCGTAATTTATTGATTTTCGATAAAATAGCATATTGAATCGAAATCGGCTCATACAAGCGAGCTACAAATACGTAGTTTGATAATTTTTGCAATCACGATCCTATAGCACGAATTGTTTCAATTCTTTCAATTTAAAAGAAATCAAGTTCACAATATAATATTTATAGAATCTTTAGCATACGGTAATACAAGGTCTATCTATATAATTACAATTAGCTAATCCATACTCAGAATACTTTAAATCTCCATGTCCACCTACCGGTAAATTCACTTTTGCCAATTGAGAAATTTAACGCAAAGCCTTTCGGAGAAAAAAAACAAATCAAAAGCTAACGTCAGGCACGGTTTGAACGAGCTTGACAGCGCCGAGGCAAATCAACTCTCTTTTTTGCCACCCCATCCGGTCGCTAATTTGAATCGATCATCGCGAATCAGCGAATCCATTGAGCATTGAAACGACGCGCAGCGGTGTGGCAGTCGGAGATCGCGCCACGCACTCGACCGAAAGCGAACGGAGCAGATGATTGGCGTCGACGTGCTCATACACCTCGCGCGCGAAAAACGCCAGACTCTTGGCTCTGCTCGTGCCTGAGCTTGTGCGACCGAACTTTTCCTGGGCGCCTTTAAACGTCATCCGAATTCCAAGTCGAGGTACAAGTAAATTTACATGAGCACAAAGGCCAGCGAAAGCGGCGCTCGATTATACATAAGCTTTGGAAAGAGAGGCAGAGAGAGCATCGATAGGGCGGCAGATGTTTTGGGCCGGACCGTCAATGGAAGCGTCGCAGCGTTCATTGTGCGTGCGCATTTGACTTGCATACGTTGCACACTGAGAAGAGAGAGAGAGAGAGAAAAGAGGCACGCGCGCACGTGCCTGTACACTTCAAGCGCCTCGTCTCCGGCGCATTCAAAATTGGACGAATGCCCCTGGCCTTACGAAAAAAAAAGTGGTTTCAATTTCGAGATGCACCGTAAAATTATCTCGAGGAATATTCGATTGCGAAAATGTCTGAAATTGGATATGGTTTCGTTGTCGAAAAAAAACATGTTCAGTGTCGTTTGACGATCGGAGGATGGTGTACTTCAATTCCGTCATCAAAGCTCCCACGCAATTTTACTATAGCGACTGTCGTTGTCGACTACACAGTCTGAGAAGTCGCATCAAAGTAAGCATCGGTTATGTGTACATGATAAACAACCGAATGATCTGTAATACCTGAAAATAGAAACGAACCTATAGCCACGTAAACGATCTATAATTGAATCACAAACATCAAAGAGTTAACGTGATTGATCGATCTTCCCTAATCTGCATGCTCAAACTCCGAGCCTGCGATCGAAATTTCGAATCAACAGCACCGAATAAAAACCAAATCTGACTATTTTCCAGGCGCAGATGTTTCGCCGGATAATCGAGCAGACGGTCAGAAAAGGTCTAGCGACATTATCACAAATAAAAAAAAAAAGAAAAAGAAACGCGCAGATAAGAACTTTCGGAATCGCCATTTCGTGATCGTGAGAATCAATTTCCCTCAAGGTTTGCGCGGATTTTACGATTCTCTCCGAAGCCCGCGCTGCAGCAGCACATACACTCGCAGCGTTGTTTTTGCATAACGGGCGCCTTCTTGTTCGTGAGAGTCATCGGCTCGTTCGCCGCCGCGCCGACGTGCCGGTTTTAATCGTGGGATATTCGCGGTATGCCGACGCTGATACAGTCGTTAACTCTCGACGATTTGATTAATTTGTCGGCTCTTTCCTCTTTCTCTGAATTGTTTACATTGGCATCGCCGAGCTGAAGAAACAAAACGCTAATTCACCCTCGCCGATAATAGCACGCGTAAATGTAATAACTATAACGCAGTTTCGCGTCGCGCGAACGTACAGCCGGTCAGTGTGAAAGGTGAACATCTGAAATTAACGAGTCGTCGTACTCGCGAGCAAGAGAGAGGCAGAGAGATGGTCGTTGCGGTGGGAAAGAAATCTAATTAATCGATGATTTCACGTCTGTCCCGTAATAAGAAATGCGCGCGAGCTCGGCAACAAGCGCATTACCAGCTTCCATCGTCCGGCTGCCAGCGAGAGACCGAGTGACGAAGGCTCATGAGCTTTATCATCCTTTATGTCGGATAAAAGTCGACGGGCGCACTAATCCGCTGCGCACACACGCTTTCACAGTTAGGACAAGGAGGAGTTGCTCTCTCCGCGAAGAGGACGACGAAAAAAATGCCGACTCGCACGGCGGCAGCTCGTGGAAGCTAACTGTCTCTGCGAACGCGAGTTATCCTACGTGGAGGCTTTTCTCGTGCCGGCGAGATCTGTTTTACCGATTTAGCCGCCCGCTTTTCCCCTCGAGTTTCCGTCGATCGGAAAAGTACTCGGGCTGCATCTGTTGCGAACGGAACGTCGCGCAGCTGTTACTGCATACAGACGATTTGGTGAGCCAAGACGATTGGCCAAGCAATTAAATGACACATTTACCTCGGAGCTAAGGAGAATTTCGCGTTTGCCGCAAAAACTTTCCAGAAAGCAACTGTAGCTAATCAATACCCACGGGAAGAAAAAGAAACGCAGAAGAAAATTCCATAGCCGCGTGCAACTTGAAATTAGAACCAATCAACGGCCATAAAAGCAAGACACCCAGTCCTCCAATTCCCACAGCTCTCTCTCTCTCTCTCTCTCTCTCTCTCTCTCTCTCTCTCTCTCTCTCTCTCTCTCTCTCTCTCTCTCTCTCTCTGCACAACGCTTCGGTATAGGTAATTGAAACGAGAGTTCGTCATCCTGCTTCGCATGCCGCAAAAGGCTTCGCGTACGAGCACGCGTGTACTTGGCAGGAGGGCTTCCTACCCGGCAAGCTTTTCTTGCAATTTCCACGAAGCCGCGATGAATTGCACCGTTAATTCGAGGGACTTTTCCGTTAGAATACAGCGAGTGATTGGATTTGGTTTTGCCGCTTCTGAGGCTTGTTACACATCGGATGAGCTGGCCGAGACTCCTTGGAAATCAGCTCTTCACTCATGGCCGAGTGTACAGTTGCAACAGAAATTACGTATTATGATCGGCGGGGGCAACACCCAGCGGCAGTAGTCCTTTACTCTTGACCGACTAGAAGGCGATATGACGGGCAGGGATCGTAGCCGAAACGTCCGGACCGGGCCTCTTGGAAGGAGAGACCCGTGAGACGAAGTCAGCGCGCTCAGCTGAAAGCCAAACGCTTCGAACGTCTTCATAATTCATCGTTCGCAATGTCGTCTCTAGTACTTGCGCGACGAATAATAATGCGAAAATAGCGGAGCGCGGAAGATCACCGACTACGAACTTTCAAACGAATTCATGCTTTAATGCTGAGCAAACTGAAAGCACAAGGCTGCGCTGACAATCGAGTCAGATGTTCTCCCCCAACGGTCAACCTGCTCAAACGCAGAAACGCTGTCGCGAGCGCTATCGAAGCATTCGTATCTGGAAATCAAAGCGAAAATCAGCGGATTTGCTTATCGCCGCGACGATTATACGCGAATGGTATTTTGCGCGCTCCAACAAAGCCTTTTGCAGCGCGCGCGAGAGGAAAGAAATGGCGTCGATAAGCGCGCACCAGCCATTACGCAAATACGCACTTCCCGGCCGAGAGAGAGAGAGCGCGTATCTGCTGGCCCTTATCTGCGCCACGCGAGCGCCTGCGTTTCAGCCGCTCTCGGCGCGATCCCACGCTCCTCCGGCAGCAACGGCGCGCGCAACGACTCTGCAATTTCCTATCGAATTTTCCGCGACCGCGCGCGCGGCGTTACCCACAATTCGCAGCCGACGAGGCGCGCATCTACGACTCGAGGTCTTTCCCCGCGAAAACCTACCGCCGCAGGAAACCAGCCTCTCGATTACAGAATATTGGTGCCGCGCTCGGAGCGTCGTGCGCCGAAATACGTACACTGAGAAGCTTCAGCTCGCGACGAGCTTGCGCAACAAGTGTACACGCGGCGCTTACTGTTTAGATAATTAATAATTCTTGCCGCGAGCTGCGGTGAGAAAGTCCAAGCTACGGTGATGTAAGGAAGTATAAGGCTTGGCTTTTTTCTTGTTGTTTAGAGGGAAAAGGATAATGATCGGTATTAAGGCTGCGGTCTTGTGAGAGCGTTTGTGGAAAAGATCATTCAAGTGAATGGCGATTTTCGTGAAAACTGTTTGTGAAAATCCCTACTTTGAGCAATTGTGTCTTTCGTAGACTAGTCACTTGGTTGGTGTTGCAAGAGACACTGATACATTTTTCTTATTTTTTTCTGTATTTCCATGACGCGATCGTTACCTATTGATCTTTTCAATGTCATTTGCATTATTGTAATTATTATTTCTAAAGATATTACAAAAGTTACGCGAGCTTACAGCAGTTTCATACAATTTTTCGTATGTAAAAACGAAGAGGAGAATTTACACCGTGCGAAATAAAGCTTTAGCTAAACTGCCATAAAAAAAGAAAAGAAAAAAAGCAGCACACAAGGCACACGTGCGTATCTAGACAAAAAGAGCCGCAAAAATTGCAGCACAATGGAGCTGATCATATACCAATACGCGTCGCAAGTGGCTCTCAACTGCACACTCATTGCAAAAAGAAGAAGAAGAATTAGCGACATAAGGCCAACGAAAGCCGATCGGTCGGTTCGATTTTGAGTGTGTGTGCGTCGACGGCCTTTGCAGGAAAAGGGTACGGCTTCGAGTGTGCATCGCGCTGCGCAAACGGAATACAGCGTGGATTCGCTGTCGACTGCACCAGCCATTTCGTTGTTCCTCCAAATAATGGCACGAAATCATTACACTTGGACCATTAAACCGAAATCGCGAATAAAGTAGGTCTTCTCGTTGCGCCACGACGACGACGACGTGCCTAAGGCGCGACTCCGAGTTCATAGGGTAAAAGGGCTGTTCCCCTTAATGAATCTCATCTCTCTCTCTCTCTCTCTCTCTTGAAAATTTTCGCGGCAGCCTACTAATGAAGCTTTGTAAGCGTCGCGTTGCTCCTTTGTGCGTCGATTCGGCTTTGAATTACGAGAGGTTTCTTTTCATTCAGCGAGGGGAAAAGAATGAGAATTGAGCTAAGTGATATGCTGCATTGTGCTCGTGGTGGTTGGGTAATTGAGAATAGATTTTTGAACGAGAACATGGGATTATAACGAAATTGCAGCTGTGAAAACGTAGCCACACGTACAAAGATTGCGTTTGCAAAACATGATGTGAAATTGTTGTTTCAACCAAAGATAATCTAAAATATACCTCTCGACTTACTTTCGAATTCCACAATCAACGAAAACATGTCAAAAACACGTATCTTTCGCGAAATTCATCGAATGACAAAGAACATTATGATAACCACATCATGAGAGATTCATTAAATGAATACTTTCAATTTGTCCGGTATGTCGGGAAATGAGCCACATACACATGCGGCGATCAGGATTAACGAGACTAGTCGGACGACAGACGCGCAGGCAGTGAGGCTACTCGTGCGCACAACGTTTTTTCGTTCGTTTGCAATTGTCGCTTGGCAATACGCGCGCCGAGAAAAGCCTTTCGAGGAGAAAGAAAGAGAAACGGAAAAGAATTATCAGGCTCTGCGATCGCAACGTGCGCTGCGGCCATCGCAATAATTAAAGGTAATTGGGACAGGCAGTGCAGCGTGACAGATGCGACTTTACACACCAGCTCGATACGCCGCGCGATTGTCAACAGCGAGCAAATTTTACGGCTAAGCTTTGCCGCGCTATACCATACAGACGATCACTAAATGCCTGTATACGAATTAGAATTCAAATTATGATGGGCTCTCGACATACCGACAATTTTTGTCTTTCAGAGCGTACAATTATTTTTCGTTAGTTCAGCTCGAACTGTCTTGAACGGTTAGTTTTCAACAACTTTGGTGCAGAATATGAACATATAAAATGTACATCACGCTGGAAGCGGAACAGGTGCGACATTGCAAGCTGCATATTACACCTGCACTGGTTATGCACGCGATAGCAAAAATTCAGAAAGCGAGCATGATTAATTAAAAAAAATGTTTGTAGAGTAATGTCATCAAGCTTTTGACAATTTTTCATAAAATTATATATTCAAAATAGTGATTCTGCACATTTTGTTTTCGACCAATTTCGTGCGCACGTAAGTTATTTTGTAATTATTTGCCTTTCTCAATTGATCAACAATTATGCATGAATCGTAATAGATATTTGTTAAACTTTATGCATAATTTTCGATAACATCAGAAGATGAAATACTTTTTTCAATAAAGGTTGATGTAATTATTATGAAGATATAAAGTGCGCCAAACTCGTGACTCAAATTCGATTTTATACAATACGATTTCTTTTTGGCAAATCGAAAAAAATGAGATCGTATTTTCATCGTACCAGGCAACGAGCCTATCTACTCAGAGTATTTTGTCCAACCACTCGTCCATTGATGTTATCATGCCTCTAAGCAAATTATCGCAACGACAATGAAAACGCTGTTGATTTTCGAATAATAAATCCTTATTTAAATATGAGAATAAACGTAGAAGTCTCGAGCAAGAGCGAAAGAAGTGACTGCAAGCCCATTAATTCAGCGCCGCGAGTGCAGTGCGCAGCTAATAATGCGCGCGAGTCACCGCGAGGCGCGCACGCAGGAAATCGATCGTGAGCGCTTGCAAGCAAGAAAGGAGGAGATATATTTCACAGCGACTTCATACACGCGCCGCGGAGATCATCGACACCAATGCTATTCTGCCTTGTAATCGAACGTTGATTTGTAACTCTCAAGTTGCCGCGCGCCTTTTTTACCGACGGATGTTTTCAGATCAAGTTCATGCCGATTATCCGGATATCTACCTAGCGTCATTCCAACATCGTCTTCAACTGACCGAGGAGAAGGCTGTCGAAACGGCGCAGCTCGTAAATCAACCTAGAGCTTCATTTCTATACGGAATCACATCGTGAAACATCTGCAAGCAGACGCCAGACGAGCCCGTAGCCACCTAATTCCATCCGAAAAAACCATTACCCGCATCTCATATTCCGCGCTATGAAGGCCTGCAGGGTATCTGTGCAAGTAAACGCGCAGCATTTCAGAAAACCGGATAAGAGGGGGAACGTCGTCGCGTCGACGTCAAACCCGTTGCTGGATTATCTCCACTGTTCGCGGGAACAAAAAAAACTGACGTACAGCGACGCGTACAAGATTTAAATCTCCTGTCGATCGCCATCGCGAATCCTAATTGATCACTTCTCTTATATGCGATTTGTTCGATCGGGAAAGCCTTTGTATTCCTTTCTAACTCTGAACTCCCGCGCAGCACAAAAAAAAGCTAAGAGACTTCATAGATATTTCAAGCCTCGGAGGAAACTAAAACTCGAAAACTTTGCCTGCAGGGTAAACAGACTTGAAAAACCTCCTCCCAAGCCAACATATATACGAAAATAGTCAGAGGCAGGGAGACGTCGTTACAAAGTTAGAGCTTGAAAGCTTCGTACCGGAAACGCTTCCTTTTGTGAAATTAAACGCTCTCCACTTTTCACGAAAATTTCGTTGCTTATTGCTTAGAATTTACGGCTTACCTGAGGTCGGTACTTTGAGAGGATTCTTTAGACGACTTTCACTGGCTTTTTATAACTCACCTGCAACAGAAAGAGTAAATAACCAACGTTATTTTCGTCTTACTCACTGATTTATAGGTGAGAGTGTTCAGGGAAACGGATTATTTTTATGCGGGGGAAAAACGTTGACGAAATTATGGCCTGTGATTTTTTGTTGTTTAACTATCGACCAAATTGCTCAAATAATTATACGTATTATAGGAAAGCAACAAGTATTTTTCAAATAATTTCAATACACGCAATTTCACCTTTTTCCAATATTAAAATATTTGCCGAGACGTTTTCACTTCCGTGTTATTCTTAACGTGTAAAATGTGCACGGAAAGCATTCTTTCGGGCATTAATATACGCATTTCCATCATACAATTAAATGATCCAGCGCCTCACTCATCGACTCGCCTTTTTTTATTTTTCGTAAAAAAAGAAAATATTTCCCAGTGACTAATACACTCGGAAGATTGCCCCTTAATGGATGTAATTAACGGTTAATCGCTCGTGCTAATTGGCCAATCGCGGGTATTCCATGTGTGTTCCGCAGTGCTGAGGAATATACCTGATCTCCTGTATCCAGACTGTGAGTGAGTCAGCGACCGAATAAGCGGACTCTCTCGTGGTGAGAAAAAAAGTCCTTCGGATGCTTTGCATTCCTATTTTTTTATTATTCATTTTACGACTGCTTGATCATTATATTTACGTAAATGTCATAATGGCTTCCAATCTGGTTTAGTCATGAATTAGCTGATTCACATTTAAAGTGAGCATTAGTTTTATATTTACTTTCACTAGTTGTGGTGCAAAAATAAAACGAGCTGCCTACGAATCATTTGAAATAATGAATTCCCCACGAGTCTTCTTCGATTGCCTTGAAGTTAAATTAAAAACAAAAATTTCAAATTCTTGTTTGCAAGGATTAGTCATGATTCTCTCTCTCTCTCTCTCTCTCTCTCTCTCTCAACCTCTATAAATCAACGACAAAGTTTATCTCTCGGTGACATGAAAGTGAAAGGGATATAAGAATAAAAGACTCGCGAGCGCATTATTGTTGCTTTGTCGTATTTGTCGATAAACATATTTTTACTATACAATAGAAAATCTTAAAGTAACGAGGACAATTGCTAAAGGCATAGTAAATATCTTTTCGCGTGGGTTCAAAGAGTATTCAGATAAAAAAAAACGTTCTTTTTCTTCAAGGAATGAGGTAAGCATTGTTAATAAATTTTCAATCAATTTTAATACATAACTTTTATTATAGTTCTTCATACTTATAATTCTTACAATTTCCGCGATGAATTTTGAAAAACTTTCAATACTGTGTCGTTATTACTTCCCATTTGAAAAAACATGTGTTTTCTTAACCCGCAACTCTTTTAAAACGGGGACGTGAATTCGTGCTCTTTTTGAAAAAATTTAACACGTGCGTCGTTGGATAAAGGCACAAGTGCATTTTCTAAATCAGGTTTGAATAAAAAAGAATGATGAGTTTTCATTATCGTCGAAGCATTTTTGAAATATGTTTACTTTGCAAATTAATAAATGATTTTTCAACATTTTTAGGAATACTTAAAAAACTATGAGGAACTAGATACACCTATCGTTGTATAGTCAATGCTCTACCAGAATATTTTGGTTTACTTCATTAATAAAACTCATCTACAATCCTAATCTCAAATAAATAGTTACTGGAATTTGATGGGAAAACTTCATCTTTGCAAAACTTACGTAATGGACTTATGTCTTGAAGACGCTAACAAAATTAGTTACATTCTTTCTTGCTAAAATTTGCTCTCAAATGGAAGCGTTTTGACGTTAAATATCAGGATGTAGCGCATATACCTAATGTAATTTTCAAGTTTAAGAAAGTGTAAATTTTCAAGTGGTACGTATAAATTGACACATTGAATATCGATTCACAAAAAATTTTATCATAATGCTTGTTCGATGTCTTTTTACCGATAACTCCAAAGAAATTATTCTTACGGTGAAAATAAGTGATTTTATTCCTTCTTTAATCTTCAAATATATAACTTTCCTTTTCATGCCAGCATAATTTGACTAAGGCAATAAATGCCCTACTTAGTTAACGAATATTTGATCATCGCTGGTTGCGGTAATAATATTTCTGACGATGAACTTGATTGTTTCAAAGCTGCGAGTTGATTTTCCAAGCGGAACAGAAGCTTTTGGCATTCCAAGCACATTTCGTGCTCGCACATTATTAATAGTTTTCTAAATACCTAGTCACGCGAGTCAATCTTTCATCTGAGCGCCGCACCGAATGATAATAAAAATTCACGTGATGCCATACATCAGTAGCGAGGGGACAGACTGCACACGTAGAAAGTGCACTTTCACGATTTATAACGAGCATTCCGTTTACGCTTTCGTTTCGCGCGTCCTCCGAAAGAAACCGAAAGCACGCGCAACTGTAATGTTCTATGATTGTAGCTGCGACGGAAGAGGTTTACGTGCACTTGTCGATACGATAATCACGTGCTACTTTCGTCGCGAACGGCCGAATCGAGTTTTGCCCTGCTCCTCCTCCCACAAACACGAGTACAATGACCGTCGACTCTTCCTCTGCTGCCCCACCTCCGTGTGCAGTATTTATAGCTTCAATCGCGCGCCCGCACCTAATGGCACTTTGACCCAAAGAGGACGCTGTCCGCTGTCGCCGAGCGCTCTCGCTCCGGGAATATTATTTCGGCAGCGAGAGCTAGACGAATTAGCTGGCAAGCTTCGGCGCACCGTTAGACCGCCGTCTTCTCTTCGCCGTTCTCATCCAATCAGCTTTATAACCAACTTTCTTGCATGGCGCGTTGCAGGCAATCAATGAAACTTGGCACGAGTGTAAAGCCAGCTGTGTAAAGCGACTCGTCCGGTCGACCAATGAATAATTAAACGAGCACTGACGATACCGACTCCGTATGTACTTTGACCTCGCCACGCGAATTAAACGCGAACGTCAAATATCGTCGACGGGACAACCCCACCATGATATGCAGGCGAAGGTGAAAAAGGGCAATGTGGGTTAAGCACGGTATACTGAGATACATAGCGAAAGAGAGAGAGAGAGAGAAGGGGGAGGACTTTAAATAACTCGAGGGAGTCGTTGAACCGAGAGAGCGAGAGAAAAAGAAAAATAGACGATGCAAGAAGGGCTATATGAGCTTCGTGTGCGCCATCGCTGTTCTTTGCCAATAAGCGAGAGATACGCCATGTGCTATCACTGCGCAATTCCTTTTTATTCGAGCATTGCGCACGAAATGTCGCTCTCGGTACGTACTTTCGTTCGCGGCGCGGCTTTGTTTATCGAGTGGCGCGGTCGCTCAAGGCGAATAAATCACCGGTATTGAAATTGGATGATATTGGGAATGGAGCAAAAATAGAAGGACGTCGAGTGTCGATATACGTTTAGCGAAATGAACAGCTCAATATATCCCTTTAAAAGTCAAGGCAATTCACGTAGAATATTTCACGCTGCGGCAAGAGCAGGAGCAGGTAAGTCAATCCTTCGACGACGGGCGCGAGTATATAGTTCCCCTTGCCTCCTCTTTTAAACGGCGTTTATTCTCTTTCTCCTCCGAAGAAAACTTATCTCTCTCTCTCACTCGTGGACTCCACACGTGAGTCACACACATGCTCGAAAGCCGGTTCGATAGGAATGCAACACGGCCTTGTTTACAGAGGAGGCCGTACGAAGGATCATCCTCTCTCTCTCTCTCTCTTTCTCTCTCTCTTCGACGAAGGATCCTTTGACCCTTTATGCATCTTGCGTGGGAGTGTACTAATTCAAGCTCGGGACTTTACGAAATTTAATTTTGGAACGGCCCGAATCTATGCGATGGTAAATTATGCAAACTATAACTCGGGGGTGACGGTGACAATGGCAATAATAATGCGCGTGACAACCAAACCAGCTCGCGACGTGTACGCGCGCACACGTTCTTCCCGCAGCGTCTACTTTTCGGATCAAGAATCTCGGCTGTTATTTTTCCAAGCTCTAATCAGATCGAAAAGCCCTTTTTCCGTTCGTACATACGTCGTGCGTCAGGCGCGGTCACATCCTACTCGCGGCACACACTCCTATACCCCCCCCCCCCCCTCCCGCCATCACACTAATGCCGGCCAACCAAGTAAGAGTAACATAAACTAGCTTTTAAGGGATCAGGCGCTATTCGAGCGGAGGGACGCATTTTCGCGGATTAACTTAACTATTGTGTTTGATTATTTTTTTTATTTTAAATACGTGAACTTTAATTTGTGATCTTTATCGA
The DNA here is from genome assembly GCF_024137745.1 of Phymastichus coffea. NCBI lineage: Eukaryota > Metazoa > Arthropoda > Insecta > Hymenoptera > Eulophidae > Phymastichus > Phymastichus coffea. The sequence continues at coordinate 867,363 of NW_026706916.1, forward strand.
CGACTGCTTTTTTGGGGGGAAAACTGACAGCTGCGAGGAAAATTGTACGAATTATACAACGGAATCCCCTTAACAAAGGGTGGAAGTCAGCAACGCACTCTCAGTGGTAATATAACTCGTGTTGACGCTTTCGATACAGAAAAGTCCGTAAAATACCAGTAAGTTTGGTAGTCTTCGTACCCAAAGGAAAACATGCAATTTAAATTTCCTAATCGCAAACCAGTAGCAATCGAATTAATTAGTTGCCAACTCGCGTTTCTCTGAATAATCGGACAATCATCAAGATCTAATTATTTTACGAAGCGAGTCAACCGATTAACGCTACTGCTATTGGCCCAATACCCTATATTTAGCGTAAGCAACTGAAAAACTGTTACAGAACAATGGCATCATTGCTAGCAAGCCCATAGTTTGCGCAATGAATGCTAATCCCGCGCTAGACCGCTTCGTCGCCTGCGTATTTGTACGTTATCGTGATGCACGACTTCGCATGCCCAATAATTACCGAAAACAAATTGTCAGGAGACTAAGTTGCAACTTACGAGTAGCTTAACTAAGATTTTGATCGAGACGATGCTACTGTCATTTCGATACCGTATCGATTTGTCATGGAGTAACGCGAACAATGACTTACGAGGTTGAAATTCGAATAGTTTTATCGCAGCGCATCATTAATATAACGCAATCGAGCGATCTTACGCAATGTACGAGCGTGAACTCGGAAAAAAATGTGTACTCACGTAACGATCGTCTAATCGCAAACTAACGTATATACGCGAAAATGGCCACTTTCCCGCCAGCATCCAGCGCAACGTGAAACTCCTCGTTTCCCTCAATCGAATCAAAACAAATAATCTCTATAGACCGCGCGCCCAATAAATATTCTCATTTGCATTTTCCCCAGCCAATTTGGTCGATCATGCAAACAGACACCACTATGCTTGCTGCTCGAGCGAAATTGGCCGTGTAATCGTAGGCAGCAGAGAGAAAACGCGTGATTTCTGTATACGTGTGTCGTATATATGTGCGTGACGTGTAGCTCGCTGCTTGGATAGCTTTCGCATCGCGAAAATTAATTCTCTTGGGAAGACATTTCTTTTTTATCTCATACTCGACCACGAAGGATCAACGACGATAAAGACCCGTCGAACCTTTTTGAAATATTGCAAGACCAAACTTCATTTATTCATTATACCACTTGCGATTATTGCTTCGATTGAATAATCAGTGTAGTATTGGCGTAATAAATCCGATAAAGTTGTGTCAAACGCATGCGTCGTCGTCGTCATATCGCGCAACCCGTCAACTTACTTATACCATGTACCATCGTGGTCGCGTGCTACTAACACGTGCAGAGAGCGAAATTGAGTTTAATGGGAGTCCGGAAGTTGTTTCGAAGCTTGGAGATTTCTTTTCGCTGCGGAGCACCGAGCTTTCCGTAGTACATGCCTCTCTTGTCAACATCAACTCGCGCGCTTTGTATACGCGCACAATCGAGTCTAGTCGATCGTAAAATTATTCGTGCCTACTCCAAAACCATCAAAACACCATCTGCCTCTGTACAAATGTGTGCGTCTTCTTTTTTTTTATTCCATCTCCCTACGCACGCCCATCCTCGAATTTACGATGCTGCGGAAATGATATTTATGGGCGTTAACCCTTTTTTATATTTACACGCGTTAAATGCGATCGCTCGCGCGGACATAAATTTCCATTCGGAAAAATTTGCCTGCGCGTGCCTGCGCCACGCTCCCTTCGTCTATTTTTTTTTCTTTTTAGTTCCATCCTAAACAAACACCCTCGCGTGTGCGTGCGGTCCATTGTTGGAGATAAAAGACCTCGGAGATAGGGAAATGGAAAGAGAAAGATAAAAATAGAGCACTGCGTCGCGAGCGACGGAAACCCTGTGTGCATATGCGTATTTTTTTTTGTCATTCTTTCGGCCAGAGATCAGTGATGAATATTTCTCAACGTGTTGGTTTTGACTGCACGCACGAAAACAAAAACTCCGGAAGAAAATTTGTATCTGTAAGTGCGTGTTCAATTCGAAATAAAACTTCAAAGAGAGACATTACACTCGGATAAATTCTTGAAAAACGCGAGCGCGTCTTTTTACACGCGCACAAAGGAGAAAAAGGGAGAGAGACACGTGCGCTTTGTCGCCTATATAAAGCTAATACAATATCCCGAAATATACCTGCGACATTGCAGCTGAGTAGACCATACATTTCTCTTGTCCTATGAAAAAAAAAAGGTCTAACACGAGTTTATCCAGTATTTACGCGCAATAAGCATCGATCGTCGATATTTGTTCCCTTATCTCCACCTTCGATTTTTCCCGCACATTTGGGGTGGAAAGATTTTTTTTGTTTCTTTTGACAGATGTGACGTTCGCCGGGAAATGATCGTCAAATGACACGGGGGATTATTTCGTGCGCGCAGCGTGGGCATACGTTTACATAAATCACGATTTTCCAGAAGAGCGCGCAGCGTCATCTACTTTTTTCCGACGTATAGATTTCGTCACTCGAGTACTCGCGCGCGCAACATATGCTAACGGTACAGCGTGAAAATGAAAATTGGATCGATTCCTAGAAAGTGGCCCTTGTACGGCTCATCAAGCTCAGTACGTGAACGCTCCGCAATTACTCTCCTTCCGCATCGCAATATCGCTAGTTTCAATTATACGACGAGAGCCAGCTCAGCCGCTCTCGACGAACTGCCGGTTAGCACTCTTCCTTTTTTTCTTTCTTTTGTCTTGCACCTTTTCTGGAAGGTAGATTAGTTATCGAAGATTGAGGGATGCTGCAAATTAATAGGTCGCTTAATTCTGCCGCGGAAAAAAATGTTTGTTCTCCTTTTTTGTGTAAAATAGAACGAATTTTCTACACACAATGCTCATTAACGAAAGGGAAAATAAAGTCAAGAAGAAGGTTCGTGCGAGAGAATGGCGATAGTCATCGCAGAAAAAGAAGATAAGTTTCGTAAAAGACACGACGAGGAGGAGAGAGAAGAAGCTTCTTCTTTTTCATTCGAAGGACTCGGGGTCAACCGCAGATGTTGCGTTCGGAGCCAATTTATCCCTTTCACGCAGCTTTTCTTCCTAGATCAAATGGGAAAATTCAGGAAGAAAAATTCGTGACTTTGGCGTATCTGCAAAGTCGAGCAAACCAGATTTCGCACCTCATTAAACATTGTTCGAGAAACAATAAAAATTCCTGTATGCCGACGCGCACAGCCTGTTCAAGGTTGCATACCCTCATTACGCTTTTTCTCTTCTCCACTTCAGTAGCTGCTGCTGCGACCGCGAAATGACAGACGTTCGAGATAAATGAGCTGGAGATTCCTTCGTTTTTTTTTCTCGTCTATTGGGGAAAACAGCGATTTTTCAAACTTGCATACGCATACCGCGAGGGGTGCTGGAATGATGGTTTTATTGCGTTGAAATTTATGTTTGCGACCAAAATAAATGCCTGCAAATGATTGCGTATTGGTTAGCTGACGTTGATGAATCTGAATTTTTCCCGATGACGAAGATTTAGCTTGAAGATTTAGCGAGACTGGACGTTGAATAGCACGCGTTCCATCGGAAAGTTCGATGGACGAAATTTTATTGCTCAGCCGTTTTATACATTCCCCCCGCGTGCGTTCTCAAACTTCTTATTCGATACTGCACCGGCAGAACTGAAAGTTCGATTATACAAAATCGAATAAAACTGCCATGCTCGAAGAGAGCGAAATCGAATATACATGTGTACGCGTGGATGGCGCTGCGGCATTACGTAAAATCGCGAAGAACCTTATAAATTTACTTGGAGATCGTAACTCAACTTGGTTCGATGGCCGGCCCGACGCGGAGTGTTTCCCAATATTTAATAACCCGCGAAAGCATTTGCCTCTCTCACTCGTGCGAGCTTGAAATACCTGCTTAATTGGACACTTCGAGAGGAAAAGAGTCTAGTTAGACGGTACATTCCAAACAGTAGTCGCAGCCTAATTCGAGAGCCAGCGCACCCGCACGAGAGAGCGAGAGAGCCTTCGGCGGCCCTACGCGCTCCGAGCACGATCGCGTGAGAAAACGAACTGGAGAAAAGAAAAACAAAATAAAAACAAAACGAAACAAAAGAATATCGCGAGCTCGACGAGCTTCTTCTTCGCGTATGGGAATCCACTCCTGGCATATTCTCGCGGAGCGCGCAAGAGATTATTGTTCGGCACTTCCGCCAACTGCGCGTGTCCGCGTCAACCGATATTCCTTTCCGTCTACCTTCTCGACGTGGCGTCTTTTTGTTGTCACTGATAAATAACCGTTCGCTTAGAGTCCTTTCGATTGGGAGAACGTAACTAACGCGCGCGAACGCGACATCTCGATTCGTCTATTAAGGATGACAATAGAGGCGACCGACATCTCGTGCTTCGTACTTCGGCGAAGAAGTATTTTGCAAACCGCCGTTAAAGCGAAAAAAAAAAACTACGTTCGTTCTTTGCCGTAGAAAAATGACTTTCGTACGTCGAAAGCAGCCCTTGCTTCCCGAAAGCTTCCATAAATGCACACAGTACAGCAAGAACCGCGAAACGCTATTCATCGGTCGCTAAAGAAAAACAATCGATCGAGGCTACGCAGTTTCGGATACAATTAATCGGACTTGAGAATAACGTACATACGTGCGGCGTGAGCGATCTACATTTCCGACGAGATTGATCATCGACGCCCGCTGCGTAACGGTTTCGCGCGACGACAGCGGGGCCTCGCGTAGGAGTAAATGTACCTCGGATGCAAGCATTTACATGAGCCACCACGGCAACACGTAGCGCGAAGAAGTTGGCCTCGACTTCTGTCCTATTGTGATTTTAACGCTCTGCCGCGTGTCAGATTGATCGGCGATGCCTCCGCATTAGCGAAGACGCTAATTGTCCTGCGCGAGAAAAAAAATTTTCTTTTCTTTTTCTTGTTGCAAGCATGACTGAAACGAGAACTGATAACAACGACTGTTTGCTGCAGACAGTTTTTGTCGCGAAGCGTGCTGCGTATTGGCTATCAACAAGAGCGATTTTAAGCGAGACATTAGTTTTGAGGTTTACGCAATAATTCATGAAAATGATAATTGTAGATAATTGTAGCTGTCATTTACCATCGGTATATAACGATCTCGTGCACAGTTTTTCCACTGTTCCGATCAACAACCCAGTGAAAGGTTAACGATCGTACGGCAATATTACAATTTAAAATTTACAATCGTAATAAATAATGCTGAAAATTTCTTTTTCGCAGTGCACACAATTGAGAGCTCGGTATAAAGTACCTTCGGAGATAATAACATTGAGCAGGTACGTGCGCGCACGGAGCAATTTCGGCCGAACGCGCTCACGCGCAATTATCCCGCAGCGCATATATGCGAATGCGCACGTTGATAACGCAATCAAAATGCGCGAAACGACGGATCGCGCAATCCGCTTCAAAAGAGAGAGAGAGAGAGAGAGAGAGAGAGAGAGAGACCCGGCAACTCCACTGCATCCCCGCGCCAATTTACGCGTCGTTTGAGCGATAAGAGGCCGAGCTGTGCCCCGCGGCAATTAAGAGTCTTTTGTGCACGCGGGAAAAACTAGAGCACGCAAGCCAATTGGAAAACGCGCGTTCGGATATCTTTCGGCCTTTCACTCGATATCGAATGAGACTCTTGAAGGGCGACCACGTGAGTTGCGCAACTCGCTGCCGGTGCAGCAGAGGGTCTCGCGTCTTCGCTCCGTCGTAAAGTCACACTTTTCTTGTTCTTTTTTTCTTTTCTCGCGCGAAAACACTCTCTTATTTTGAGTTGTTCGTCGACGAGCGCTGCGCTCATTCTATGCTAATCGTTGTTTATGCACACTTTTTGAGCCGAGAAGGCAAGTACGCGGTGTCGATTGCGAAATTAGCGATTTGATGAACGCACGCGTATTAATAGAATTCCCGCCAATGTGGCAACGAGCTACGGCTATTTGTTTTTTTCTACTTTTTCGCAACTTTGTCACGCGCGCGACGTATCCCTGCATCCATGCGTGCGTGGCCGAACAAAGAGGCTGTTGCGGAGAGAAAAGAGAGAGGCAGGTGCGCGCAAGTGGGTCCCCGAAAAAAAACAGCCGTACTGTACGAGCACGCGCGCGTGCGTTTTCCCTCCGACGCCAAAGTTTAATCCGCTTATATATGCCTCGTATAATTATGCGACGAGATCGTTATTTATGGATATCTGATTAGCAGTGGAAATGATGATGGTGAGATTATAAAGCCAAAGGACTATTTTGCATAATCAATCCCTCGGTTAGATTGAGAAAAATCGCGAGTCCAATTATAATCAAACACACAGTCGGTCCATTGTCTGGCGTTGCGAACAATAGATTAATTGAAGGCGCCCTCCGAGGAACTTTTAAATGCGCGATATCCACTTTGGAGCGAGAGGATTTATTTTATTACGCTGGCAAGCAGAACGCCGTTCTGCTCATAATGACACTGTAATTTTCGCCCGGAGAGAGAGCTTTCGTTGGTGTTTTCTCTGTTTTGCGCAGGCCAGCACAAATCAGTTTTCGGGACGATATTCAACTCAAGTCTCATCTTCGCCCTTCGCGTCATGTTCCCGAGAGGACACGATATTGCGCGGGGCTGAGCCTCATGGAAATTGGAACGAACGCGTCGTCATTGTGACTCCAAGTTTATCTCGGCTGCATGACAGTATGTGACTTTCCCATTCCAATTTCCGCGGAAGCCATGCGAATCATACGTCGAGCCCCCTGGATGGAAGCTTACGATCGTCGCATCGAAAAACGTAAATACAAGTCAATTAACTCAACAATTTCTTTTACACGGTCCACGTGCTCCAATTTTCTTTCCTGCGCGCGCTAAATTGCTGAGCTGCATATCGCGATACCGTTGCGTAAAAATACAGTTCGCTCTCTTGCTCGGACACGTGAGAAGGAAAGAAATGCTTTGTCATTATCACGATGGTATTCGTGTGCTTGCAAACGAATGAATATATATATATATATATTTCGAAATGTCGTAGCTATTTACGAATAGTTCTTCCGCAAATGCAAGTCTTGCGCAATGATAAACACGACGCGATAATAGCAATGCTTATTAATAAAAAGCTTTCGCATCGCAGTGCGATTGATATCGCCTTGAAAAAATAAAGTGCAGTTACAAAATTAAAACACAAAGAAATAACAAATGCTCGAAGAAGCATGCTGCATGAGCCGACGTAAAAAAAAGTGAAGAGAAAAAAAACGTTCTCTTCTCTTTTTTTACATCGCGCCGGCAGCTTGTCAGCCCATAAATACTTTATTCGCTCTCTTAGAAACGGTATCTCTCGTTTATTATTTTTTTATACGCATATCCCTGACCCTATAATTCATGTGTGATGCTTACATGTATTTTAAGCCAAATAACTCGCAATTGCAGGACGCAACTACATCTACTTGCGATATTCAAATACACGAGAAAACCGGTTGCAATTCGCACGGATTTACAGCTGCTAATTGGACAATAGAAAGTCATTGATTAGTTTCGTACCCAAGGTTAATCGACGAAAGGATTGTTACATAAAAAAAGGAAAAGCGTGCGCGCGCGTGCGTACTAACAACGCGATGTGAAGGGACTCCGATTAGACAGGCCTGGCTTCTGTATACTCGGTGTAATCATTCAATAACAAACATTCGTCACACCGTTACATCCGTAAATTGCCGAAATTCCAAGGTGCGTGACTCACCTGAGTGCACGCCGCCATCGGTGTCGTTCTCCTCAAACCCAGCACCCATTACCAATCCAACATTCTTCGGCAATTCTTCGACTGCAAAATCGTGCCTGTCGCTTCTAATCAACGCACTGGTACTTCTCGCCAATTTCGTGCTATGAGTTCGCCTGATCAATATATTGGCGAGGGTCGGTCCGACCTGTGCTTTCGGCTCGATCACCGATTTCGCGTGATTCCTCGCTTCGCTCGTCTTGGTGCGTTGAATGACCGGGCGTCTCTCGACTGTCGGTGCAGCTGGTGGCTCCTCGTGTTTACTACTTCGTCGCTGGAGATCTTTGTTAACCTCGACACTGGACTGCGTTTTGTTTAGTCGGTTTGGATCTTTCTTGCCGACGAATCGATTTTGAAAGCGCTCGATCGTCTTAAACGACCTCGTACGCTCAACTTTTTTCCTCGCTTCGCTGCTTTCCATGTTCGACTTATTCGTGCTGTTGTTATTATTGTTGCTGCCGTTGTTCTTGGGCGCTTCGAAAATCCTTGTCAACGACTGCACTTTGCCCTTTGGTTCTAATGCCCTTGGCTCGCCGACGACTTTCTTACCGCTGCCACTGCTGCTAGTATCTTGCGGCGATCTCATGAGTAATGGCACGTTGGGCGCCGTCTTGGAAGCGAGCAATGGAAAGCCTTGTTGTTTCTTGTCCAAAGACACGTAGAACGTCGATCGCCTCTTCGGCGAACCGACTTCCACTGCTGCTATCTGCTGATGCTCGCCACTCAACATTGTATCGAAATGTGTATCACACTCCCTCCTTTCGAATGTATCACTTGCACACCGAAAACACCATAGTAATAGCACACGAGCGCGCGCGCGCACCACGTCCGCTTGACTCGTCTCGCGAGCACCGTCTGCCAGCCAGCCGGCAGCCGGTCGACTGCTGGCCAAGCGAAAGAAAGAGAGAGAGAGGCACGACGTTGGCGGACTCTGGCGGCTCGGTGCTCAAATTCCGGACGACGACGCGCTGCTGCGCGGCTCCGTTAGGACAGCTTTCCGCCCCGCGCTCTTGACTTTGACGTGCTTTTTCGACCTGAAAATCACGTCTACGGGGACGCGCGCTTTCACCGGCCGCTCGGTCATTCGAACGACACTCCGGAGCCGAGAGCGCGCACGAGACGAGTCCGACGTTGACGCGCGCGCACAGCGCCGTCGCTTCCGACAGCGCGTAAGCACGTCGCACGGCAAATTAACGCTCGACGCCACGTGCTTCCAATATTACAAGCCACTTTTTTTCTCGTCGTTTCCGCTTTAGCGCGAGAAATGGGGCAACGCGCACGCGCGCGACGCGTATTTTCGTCCTCGTTAAACGAGCTCCGTAGAGCGGGAGGCTCGAAAGGGGTTCGTCGAGCAGTGAAAAGTGGAAAAATTGGCATGGCAACAGCGGCGAACGCGCGTGTACACTGCGCACAAAAGAGGCTCCGCTGCTTTTGTCGCCTAGACTCCTTCCTTTCACTTGCCTTCTTCTTCTTCTTCTTCTTCTTCTTCTTCTTCTTCTTCCTCCTCCTCCTCCTCCTCTTCCTCCTCCGACCCTCCGACTACTGCTCTCCGTTCTCGCGAATTTGCGTCGCACAAGTTTCGAGTGCTTTTTTCCCTCTTTCTACGGCAGAGAAGAAGAAAAAGTCTTTGAAGGCTACTTTCAGAGAGGCGCTCGCGCGACTGATGCGTTCTCGGATGGCTTTCACGCTAATGCGATTTCCTTTTCACGGGCGCGACACGTCTCTCGATGCGGCTGCTCTGGTGTTCTTTGGTCGGGTCAATTACACTAATGTTTTGCGTGTATCTTCAGAGCGAGAGAACGATGAGCGCCCGAGGAACCGAAAGTTCCCACCGTTAGGCGTCATTAATGATTAACTACGTTAATTGCTCCAAGGCAAATACAAGTTAATTGAATGGAAAAGCCTCTCTTCGGCTATATCGCTGATAAATCATAAGGGACTGACACGACGAGAAATGAGGCGAGCCTCCTCCGGTGCACTCGGTCGCAGATCCATCGATCAGCGCGAGCTATTAGAGAAGCATTTTCCTATCCCGCGTGCTCCAATAAAGGGCATTGTTCCACCGACTTGTCTGCTAATCGGAGGCCAAGCGAAAAGCGTGGGCTTCGTCGGCAGACGGGCAGACGCGTCGGCGCCCCGATGCTGCGGAATGTGGTCACGCTGCTGCCACTGTTGCGCTAACGATGACACGGAATTCGATGGCTTATGAAACGGAACGCCTGCGCTCGCGTTCGAAATCGGTCCGCGCGCTCGGGACGTACGTCTGCTTGGCGCTCCTCGCCAAGTAGCACGCGCTTCCTGCCACCGTCGTGCCAGATGCCGTGCGCGGGGATAAAGAATTGCGCGTCCACGCGACGATCACTTTGGCGGACCGATCGAGAGCCGTTCTCCGTTGGCTTTCTCGGCGGGCGGATGCACGACTGAGACGCCGCGGTTCAATGGACTTTTGCCTAGAGAGAGAGAGAGAGAGAGAGAGAGAGAGGGGGGGGGGGGGCCTCCGTTGAATTTCGGTTCGGTTCGGCCGCCCTTCTTTATCGACTTCGTTAATTAGAGTGCGAGGCCGGGCGTACGTTACCACGATCGGAAATCGTGTGTGGGTGTACGAGGCTCGTAAATTCACCTCAGACAGAAATACGAAGAATGGGGACGCTGTGCTATTCTAATTTTATCATAGTGTTACCGTGTAAATTATTCAAACACATGTCAATTGTCTCCTCATTTCAGAATGAGGTACATAAATTTATAATAAATCATCACCATTGGCCGGTTTTCCAACGACCGTTGTTTTAATTAATCAACTGTCATCCAATTAGCCCGATTTCATTTTTTTTAATGTTGGCTAAGAATAAAAGATTCCCAACGAGTCAATCTTTGCACTTCTATTTATGCCATTTTTCAGACTCATGCCATTCAACGTACGCCTTTCAATTCCATTTTCAACAAACTCATTAAAGACCACCAAACAACTAAATTCCCGCAGCTAGACAGCCATTAACCAGCGAAAAGAGTCCTTTTCCCAAGCTACAAGTCATCACTCCACACATTGTATCCTTATCTCCTCAGCCGAGTGAAAAGGTCAAAGTCACCAAGAAGACAGCGAGAGTGCGATCGTGTCTTTCACTGGCTAGCTCGTGTGTGGGTGCAGCAACGATGGTCTCTTAGCGCACGGCAAAAGGAAGTGGCGATCAGTCAACGCACGTGCCGTTACGGAAATAAACTGCGGCGAAATGAGAATCCGTAACTTTTTGAGCAAAAAGAAAAGCATCAATAAGAATTCAGCCAAACCGGATGTAAAGAGCATCTTAATTTACGACTGCATCTTTCGCTCGTAAATATAATTCCCGTACACGAAAATCGAACGCGGCGCAAGCGATCCAGACGCGGATAAAACGTTAGTATACGAAAATACATCGGCTAAATGCGGAGGGAGCTACTAGATGAAACGTGCGAGATGCTGCGAGGTATTTTCGTGCAGCGCGGAGGCTTCTTACATTTTGTTTGTTTGTTTGTTTGTTGAAGGGGCCGACCGACCGAAAGAGAGAGAGAGAGAGAGAGAGGATTTATATGCTATTCTCGGTATTCCAATGGCGTTGGGTGGTGTTTAAAAAATAAAAGTGTCGAAGGGGTTGTTACGCTGTATTGCACACTTTATTTTCAGCAGATAATGAATGTTGATGATCTTGGAAAGAGAACAATAGTGAATTTTGAAATACAATTTGAAATTAGTCCAAATGTGCGAGTTTAAATGGTATGAAAGATCTGTTAGACACTAAGTAACTTTCTAAAATACGTTCGAATGCATCTCGATTTGCATTTAGAAATTTAATGACAAATTTCAAATCTTATCGATCCAAAATTCCAATACCAATCTTTGTACGTTCGGAAACTCCGCCAAAGAAAAAGAAAATATATCTCATTCGAGCGGAAAAAAGTACGTCAACCCGTAAACATCAATCCGGGCTTGCCAAGATATATACTTTTCCTCACTTCAATCCAGTGTGCGCGGCGACGAATCGAAAAGAAAGAAAAAAAAAACAACAACGTACCGGAATTTGACATGTGGGGTAAAAATGTTTGAGTGAATCGGGAAAGAAAAAGTGGCGGTGTAGCCAGAAAGTCGTGGCGCAATAAAATTCTCCGTGGATAATAATCGTCGACCGTAAGCGTGCGATACGAAAGTTTTGTTCGGCAAACAAAATCGTTTTTCTCGATAAGAGGTACGTTATTTTGCTACGCGACGCTGATAACCTGAAAAAAAAATCGCATCGGCGATACTCACGATAAAACTTCATCATTGGATCGCCCGTTTTTACGATCTAAAATCAAGCTTGCATCTCACGAATTTTTCGCATTACGAAAAGAAAGAAAAAAAAATTCCTTCTTCGCCGAAGAAGCACGCAGCACACGGCAGCGTGCTATAACCGAACTTTCATGCAATTAGCATAAAAGCGTTCGGTGGTCTTTTTTGTCTAGGCATCGCTCATTTCGAATTTTTCGTCGAATAAGCGATGCACTTCTCTCTTTCTCTCCCCATGGGAACCTTCTCTTTGCATTCGTAAAAGACTAATGAGGAACGTGCTTCTCTCGGCGCTATGGATCTTCGATGTTGTGTTATGCGTGCCCATGACGAAAGACAATGTTTCGCATCTACTAGTTCCTTCTTCTGCATACATATGCTGTGAACAGAGGATTTTTTTTTCTTCTTTTTTTTTCTTATTTTAGTGAGAAACTTGTTTTCTAAACGTGGCTTTTGGAAACGTAGGGTTTGAAAATTAAAATACAATGTTTTACAGATTGTTACTTCTTCTTTTCACAGCTAATTATTTCCCGAATTCCAATCCGCCCACGTACACATACGAGAAAAGAAAATGCCAGACAACCATTGTCAAGCTATGAAAAAAGAGGTAAATTTATGTACTACACGCGTAATACAATACTTTTCTTAATCTCTTAAGGATACATCGCGTTGGCGATCGAGCATCGGCGATAAAAGTTCGAATGAACTTAGATATGTCTCAATTTCCATAGCGAGGCAAGGGATTATTTTTTCTTTCGAGCGGCTTGACTAGTGTTTATTCTCGTATGCTGACTCGAGAGTGCTAATTAATGCTAAATCGTTATGACCGCACTCGCGTAGTGCTAACTAGCCTATCGGCCTACGTATAGAAATAAAAGCGGTGTATTAGTAATTTGATAACTCGCATCGTTTTTTATCGCTTGGTTTTGACATAATGTACAATGTAAGGTACGCGCATTTTTTCCATGAATAGAAACGAATCGACCCTCTTTTCAATTGTAAGCAAGAGTATGCCAGTTTCATCATGCGTATTTAGTAACAAAAGTATCTACTTAGCGACCAGCTCTGAAATTAAACCGTGAAAGTAGAAATTCAGCCGCTCAATTTTCGTAACAAGCAAGCTTTTGTTTCCAAGAGAATCAGTATGATTTTGTTCTCATGAGACTTGGAAAAAATAAAAGTATCAGAGGAGTAGTCGCTATCTAGCTGCTTATCAATCAAACATAAAATCACAGAATAACAAATCAAACTAACTCTCCCCGAATTTTCTCCGAGCAGTAGGAAAATATTTATCGCGGGTAAAACAGCGTCGATAGCAATCGGGAGAGAGAAATAGAGGGAGAGAGGGAGAGAGAGAGAAAGAGAGAAAGAGAGAGCGAGAGAGAAACTAAAAGTCACCTCGAAAAGTAATAAATAAGAGCATGGCACCGAAAATGTACCTGCTCGTCGAGGCGGATCAGTCGCAAGCAGACCCTATTTCAAAGTAAGATAAGCAGTAAAGATCAGCTCACCTGCAATCGCGCGCGACGATAAAGCGAATGCACGCGATGTGTTTGATTTTTCTTCAGATTGATGAGCCAATTGGTGGGCCAACTGAAGACGACGCAAAAGTCGTCGACGTGTGACGAAATTGTGCTGCGAGAGCAAGGCGGTGCCATCCATGCCGAAGCATGCATCGATCCTTCGGGATGCACGAAAGCCAAGATCGTCGTGTGCACCGACAAGCAACCGGCCGCGCCAGCACGCGAACCTCCGCCGAGTCCTCGAGAAAACTCGGCTTGTCCAAAAGAAGAATCAGCGCCGTGTGGTCGCAGAAATGGACTCGACCCCACATTCTCCGAGCAACGTGGACAGAAAAAATTTCAATACTTGCCGTTGAAATCAAAAATTCCCGACTACAATGCCAAGAAGTGTCCGAAGCCGCTGATAATATCCGATAATTTGTCCCAAGCGTCAAGCGGCGATTATCGCATGAAGCTCACTGCACCCGTCATCAAAGGACTAAGAGAGACCTGCGCGAAAAGTATAACCGAGGCGAGATTACAGAAATACGGTGCTTGTATATCGAGGAAGAACGGGCTTCAAGATCAATGCGATCCGTTGTCCAGGAGAGTGATTAGAAACTGCTGCAAAGATAAAAAATACTAAAGGTGACTGTAACAACCTTCGTTATGAATAAAGCCCTTTGAAAACAAAATATCTCTCTCGGTCTCTCTCGAACTGTTTTTTCGTCTCGCTTTCTCAATTTGCCATTGACAATTTCGCAAGCGAACCGAAAAATTGATCGATTCGCTCGTTTGCAGCCGATCAAACGAACGTGTTGCGCCAAAGGCGGAGGTAGCGGCGGCAAGAAGCCAATACGAGCGCGACCGAAGCGACTGTACGTGCGAAAGACCGCGGAAGAGTTGGACGTACTCGGGCCAAAGAAGGTCAGCTCTCGCGAGCTGCGCGGCGGCGTTCTTTACACCGACTGCGACTGCAATCGGCGCAACGGCCTGCAGCACGACTGCCCGAGAGATAAATGCGCCGGTAAGCCTGTATAAATCGTCGACGGCGCGCAAATGCGGGAATTCTCGCTCTGCGAACGAAGCATTCATCTCGCGCGAGTTCGCATTGGCAGGTGATCCGAAGTGCCTGACGGAACCATGGCCCGAGTGCGAGTTGGGCCGCTACTATCGTGACAAGTTCGCCAAGCACGATGGACTGCGCAACAAACCGCCCAATCCACCGCGATGCGTTCCATTTAGCAACGACTTTGCACGACGCTACGTCGACACCAAAAAGATGGTCTAATTTTCGTTCGCTCTAAATCAACAGTACTCGAGGAATAAAAGTGCTCACTTGTTTGGTTAAAGAGTATGGCATGTTTCGGGAAATGTTCAGTCTTCGTTGCGCGCTCGGGGCGATTCGACGCGACCGCACAGCAATTCGATGCATTTGCTTTCCTAACGCCGATACGGGCGTTTTCGATCGAACGCAAGCTTGTCGCGAGGAAGCGCGTCAAGTGAAACGTTTTAGTGCTTACAAGTAATTAGTCGGATGGAATTTGTAATTCGCGCCGAGTGCACGCGCTGTGAAGCGGACAATGAAAGATGTAATAGCGGAAAAAGGGAGAGCGAGTTTATCGCTGAGAGGATGAAAAGAGAATCATCGAGTATCGAGTCGGGCGGCGAACGACGACGCCTCGGCGTGCATTAGACGCCGTTGATACTCAACACGTACCACTTTTTTTTGTTGGATGTAGCCGATAAAGTCTGGAAGTTTATATAGGCGGCAGTATCGTCGTTATGAGATAAGCCGTGGCTGCTGCTGCTGCTGCTGCTGCTGAGATCATCGGACAGAGACTATTTTCAACGCGTCCTGGCGTATAAATAATTAATGACCTGGGGACGCGATGAGTTTAAGCAGATGAGAGATGTCGGCTGGTTAATTTGATAGATGATGTTTGAAATTGAGCTTAGATTTCGTCGCGCATTAGTTTTTAATAAAATTCCGACCCCTTATCATGAATGATTCGTCTGGAACTGCGCTGTGATAGGCAACGTATTTCATTCATATTGTTATCGTACCACAAACTCTACCATGGCGATTAGCAAATGCAACTCTATCCACGCAAATGAAATGTCTGGCATCTCCCAACGTCGAAAGTGCAAACCAAATCGAAGAGTGATCATTGAGGTAGAGTAAGAGAACTGAAAATCCAGCCGTGATAAAGGTCGCTTACACAATACAACGCGCCAACACAACAAGCTCGATCTACACTTGGCGTACGAAGAAGCGTCGCACACACGGCAAACGGTCTCGTCAAGCTCTACTAATCGATGCTGTGCTAGGCATTGTCCAGCGCTAGCGCGACGGCTACGTACGCGCGAGATGCATTAGTCAAAAGTCAGCGAAGAGGAGGAGGCAGCTCTGAAGTTTTAATAATCTACGGCGTGGAATCGGACAGGAAGTGTAACGGGACGACGGCTATAGCATCACAAACTTCCGTTTGCATTTGCATGGCGTCCGGCTTTCGGCCGCCACGCTCGCAGCTTCCTGTGCGCGATTACCTCCTCTACTTCGTCTTCTTCTTCTTCTTCTTCTTCCTCCTCCTTCTCCTCTTTCGCGTATTTACGTACATCTGTCGACTGGCTGCAGCGTGCAACTCGTCGTATGTTTGTCGCGACATCGCAAGGGCGACAATTAGATTTGGAATCGGTCTGATTTTTGTCGGCACTTGAAAAATTTCCTCTAAATGCAAACGCACGCGTCGCGCAGTGCGTCGCGGAAGGTACAGGAGCAGTCTCATCTAGACTTTGTACGCAACGAAAACCATCCGAAGAAAAACAATTCTGCAGCGACAATTCGAAAACTGGCGTTCCCACGCTAACAAAAGCATCTAGGCGTACAACGAATGCGCAACGACGTCGTTTCTACACCATGTCTCACGTCCAATGGAATAACCGTCGCACATTACATAGCAGAATGCTAGAAAAGCACAATACGCATTTAAGCACGAGGCACCGTCGACGCGAGTGCACATCGCAATGCCGAGCGAGTGACAGCAATTCAATCTGTCCATGCGAGAGCGAAAGAAGAGAAAAATATATAGAAGTACGACGGCTCCGCTTGGTCAGCCACGTTAATCCTCGTTCTACTTACTTGGCGGCAGCGATAAACGCGCTCTCTCGTTAAATAATTCCCATAGCAGCCGCATTTACATGTTGTTATTGTTGCGCGACCGCCCACCACTTTCCTCTTTTTCCCTTGACTCGTCTTCCTTTGATATAGAGAGCGTGGCTTCTCCGTTGCTCGCTGCATCCAAGATTTATCTTGTCGCAGATACGATTCTTGGGATTCAGACAACACGATCTTTACGAATCGATGACAATGGTTCAAACTTGACACGGGCAATCGACCAGTCGAACACTCGATGTCACGTCGAACGCTCGATTAGCAATTGTTTTTCAACGCGAAGCAAATCCGATCGAACGAAGCGCGTATTTGTCCGCAAGAAAATGCGCGCGAAAGAGAAAGCGGCTGCAGAGCTATTTCGGGAGAAATATGATTGACGACACGATGCCGTTACCCCCCCCCCCCCCCCCCCTTCAGGGCAATCAGAAGAAAGTAAGCGCACGCGGTGCTTTCTCGGTTGCTGAGCGCGACGCGCGCGAGAAAAAAAAACAGCGCTCGTGCCGAGAGAGCGCAAAGAAAGAAGGAGAAGGGCAAAGAGAATACTGCACCGTGCGACTCGAGGGCGCCGCGTCGGTCGCCTTGAAAGCTCGCGACGTCGCTGGAGCTTTGAAAATTATGCGTCTGGCGATTGTTTCCGGGGGCACGTTTTCCCTTCGTGGCCATCGCGCTATTTTCTCAACTTTTCATTGCCGAATGGCCGAGGTCTTTCGATGCTCACGGCGCAAGATGTACAAGTTTCAATCGGCAACGAAGAAGCCGTGTGGTTGACGTGGTGTTTTTGCAGAGGAAAGTTTTTCAGCAAAGTATTACGCGAAGATTCAATTGCCAGTGTATCTATTGTTATTTACTCATAGGGTACAATGTCTTTTTCTCTACGACGTCACCGCAATACTCAACTGCCACAACCGAATGAGCGGATGTACGCGCGAAACGTTCCTTAACTGGCGCTCACTCGTCAAAAGCGCGTCGCAATCACGCCAGGCATGTGCCAGTTATCTGCACTGCGCAAAAAGCAGACTAAACAAAATCCTCCTAACGCAGCTTACGCGATAGCGAGGGAAAACGATGAATTGCTTTTTTCTTTTGCACGGAAGCTACTGCTCTTCGAACAACGAGCCTCGTCACCTTTAAGCGCTCGCTCGCGCTCTTAAAGCCGCCGTTCGAGCACTTCATCGAAGATCGATCGCTGAACTCTATACTCTCCCACTTGCGGTACACAGTCATCTATGACAGAGGGCTATGACCTCCGTGCACAACTTTTTTCTTTGCGTAATTTTGTTACAGCCGACACCGTTTAATTTGATGATCCAGGAGGTCAACGACCTATGTAAGGGCAACAGAGAAGTCCTATTATATTTCGAGACTGATTTCTCGTTGAATATGATTTCAACGATGTCATTCTTTTTGTCGTGTTTGCATCTTGTAGTTGTGCAACTCAAGTCTCGAGGATTTTATTTTTTGTTGTCATTTGTTGTGAATGGCGATGTTGCGTCAGTGTGCCGCTTATAACAAGTGAAAACCGAATTCGTCACGGAAAAGCTCGAGAAAATTGGCATCAATAATGCAGTCATTACGACAAATTTCGCTCGGTTACTTTCAAAAGTTATACAGTCAAAGGTTCGGTCGGTTAGTTCAAGTTAGTTCAGTTTCCAGTCGTTCGAGGCGTCACGCTACGGTGTTCCCTACTTATCTAAGGTTGATATTCCAGAACTAAGCGGACGTCGGTAATACAGATAGCCTTCCTACCATCTCACTCACAATAATACTTTCACAGTGCAATAACAACTTGAACAAACGCATTTTTCCCCAAGAGAAATTAAAGAGAAAAGCGCAAATATTTATAGCCGTACAACTTCATTCTCGTTATAATTGGCCATCCAATCAAGAGTCATGCAAATAGAGCCTGCCGTCTCTGCCATAATAACCCAGCGAGAGAGAAAGAGAGAGAAAGAGGCATTTGAATAATAAAAACGGCTGGTGTGCGTGGCAGCGAGATGAACGAGCGAGAGGCGAAGAAAAGTAATTAAGCCGCGCCTCGGCGAATTTCATTTTTGCGTCCGATACGCGCGCCGGAAAACAAAATCAAGCGCTTTCATTACCCGTATGAATTGCTCATCGCGCATACAATTAATATCTCGTTTGCGCGCGCGCGAGCTTATTGATAAACCGGTTTGAGATTAAAGAAAAAAAAAAAAAAAAATTCGCGCACTCTTTCAGTCGACGACGCGCAATTAACCGCGCTCGCCGTTTCGCTATCTATCTGTATTTGACAAATGAGCTATAACAAAGAAAAATAACCTGGATGGCCCATTAAGGTTCTCATTGACGCGAGTGGATTCGCCGAATATATTTCAAAGATGAATCGCGAATAAAGAAAATAATAAGTGCGTTCTCAAGTTCACACGGCCGGTCAATTTTACGATAATGGATTAGTAAGGAATAGATACTGAAAATCGCGCGTTCCAGTTAGCCGAAGTTTAACGCACTCTCTCTCTCTCTCTCTCTTTCTCGCGCGCGCGGGTTTATCGTGTCTTTTTCCGTCAAACACTCAAAGCCCGTTTATACGGCGCGCATACGGATAATACTCTATTTCAAGGCTCACCGAGCTCCTTATTTTTCTAACTTCGAGTGGGGCCTTCTCTCGTCTTGACGTTCATTCCTTTTCCATTTGAAAGTGAGTATAATCAATGAAAATATATAGTTCGAGCGCGTGTTTACGTAGCAGGAGTGCTTCTTTTTTGTCTGTTAAAAGCCAAATCGAGATTATTGGAACATTGATAAATATTGTGAGATTATATCTTTCAGTTCGAGTATATCTGTTTCCGATAATGACATAAGTTTTTCTAATCTGAATTTGTTTTGGTTGAGAAATCGTTCGAGTTCTGTGAGTCAGATTTCCTTATTGAAATAAAAACTGAATCTTGTATTATGTGACTGATAAGTTGAAAAAAGAACGTTAGAAGTCTTTTGATGTATTTATATTAATTTGGCTTTCGAATTTCTTGATTACGTATATTAACGAGTCATTAAAATTTTATATTCATTGACAAAGTTATTAAGTTGATTGTCAAGACTATATTTGTCGTAAAAACTGTTTGTGGAAATAAATTTAAGAATGTAGCAACATATTCAATTATATGACAGTAAATATTTCCTTTTTGTATATTTTTTATCAATTTTAAAACTGTAGAGGAGTTTTTGTTTGCAAGCTCAATTGTTTACGACTTTGACTTGACATGGATTTTAAATCTAAAACATTGTAAGCTTTCATCTATTACAAATTTCCAACAGAGCTCTTAATTCCTGTTTATATGATGATACCATTTGCGGACCTGTATCTCTTTCAAATGAACAATGAATAAGAAACTTGTTCATTACATGTAAGATATTGCTAATTTAGCCAACGTAGCAAAGGCGCTCCAATTCTTGCAAACAAATTTTCTTGAAGATAATAAAAGCGAATTTTCTACATTATAAATATAATTTGCCATAAAGAGACGTAACACTCTATTTATCATTTTCATTTGAAATGGGTCGGCATGCAAACGTCTCTAGAATCTTAAGATTAATATCTTAAGATGTGTGAGATAATTTATGAATCAGGATGTAAGAATAATACGACTGAATTTATAATCAATCGTTTCATTTGCTGTAGTGTACTGATGAAAAGAGCACAGTGACGAGAAAAAATAAAGCATCCACTGACGCTTGACACAATGAAAAATCAATACCTTATTTATGATAAATGAATTGTGATCTATTTTCATTTTTGCACAATGTTCAATGTGTTTCGAATATTTAAAAAATACAAACCCGG